>NW_028277932.1:0-82991 GCF_059751315.1 Micrasema longulum
TAGAATTATGAAGAACGGCAATTAAGCGTCGTGCTCCAATGCTATCACAACTTCGATTGCCAGCAATGTTTCATCAAATGGCTGATTATGATGTTAGGACTTTTCCCGGGCCGTTCTCTGAAGCCCACTATCCAGCAGTGGCGAGCCGTGATTTATTTTATAGGTGATCTATTAAAAATGTTCATTAATTTGTACTACATATAAGTACTTACATAACATGTAAGTAATGTTATTATAAATTACTACTTTTTCTGTGGTTCTGTGAAAATCAACTAAAACAACAATTATTACTAACCACGCGATATACGTAGCTTTTATCAACACTATTTTATTAGAATACTAAACTTGTACAAAAGTTTATTAACACATACCACAATGACATTCAACAGATATTTTCATTATGATCTGTCATTGACAGTACTGTCAAGACTTGAGCACTGGCCGATTTCTTTTAAAATGAATAATGCCTAAAACGGCAAATGCAAACGCCACCTGTCCTATGTGATACAAAATATGTCAACGGTATCCCATCAAAGAAAAATAGTCCTTCGGAAATAATGTTTGAAATACTAGTTTCCAAATAGAGAATCTTCTAAAAATATTTGTAATCTGCAAGTTTGTTTTAGTACTAAAAAAGCTGACTTGGGTTAAAGACGAAAAATACAGTGTACTTTTTTGTATGAAAGAATAAGTTGAGGTAATCGGCTAGTTTTATCGTTCAGTGATAATGGACTGGGCGCTGGCGCTGGGCGCACTTCATAGATATTTTTTTGTAGAAGGATATAAACGGTGATTTATAATAAATAACAATTACTTTATATATTTTCCCATAAACATGGTTACTATAAATTATTATAATTTAAAGTCAAATATAATGGTAAGCTGTGCATAATCGCTTACTTTGACGATTCGCCCCTGCTATACAGTGCCGTAGCAGTCCATCCCAATGAAGAAGTCTAGCAGCAGAAACATTCCACTCACGCTATAATGTAGGGAAAGGTTGTGTCGTAAAGACTTCAGCTCAGAATCCTGGTTTGATTTCATACAAAACTGTATTCTTTATCCGCCTAAACATGGACAGACATATTTATATGATAATCAGTAATTTCATAACTAAATTTTATTTATGTGTATTTAATAAATACTATGACTAGCAAATATTTGTACCCATGTACTAACAAAAATACAATGGTTTATAGCGTTCTAAATTCTGGTCTTACTCCCTATTTCTTTCTTAACTGTCCTTTTTATCCGACTCCACTTCGATGTATACTATTTATTGTTTCAATCTGACCATTGTGCGGAGAATTTTGCTTGTTTATTTAATAATAATGTGTATGTTGGGGAGTAAGTCAAAGAGGGAAGGAAAATTACTCCCTTTTGATTTTAAATCAGTTGTATGAGAGTTTGCACGTGCAGGGGACTCGTCCTATTAGCTTCGTTGTTGTAAAAGTCGACATTAATTTAAATGTATTTGCAGTAGGGTTGACACGTTTTTAAAAGGAAAAAAAATAATATAAATATTATCAAGGACTAAATTTTTGACTAAATATACAAAAAATAAGATCAGATATTTCCAAACTGAATTTTTCGTCTTATATTTTTGTGACACCTACTATTTCACAACATACATAAGGGCATATTAATTAGCACTTTTATAATAAAATTTCATTTAGGGGCTGCTATGTTTTCGATCTCGTGATTAATTTTGGACGGACTTTACGTTGACAATATTATTACAAAGTTTTACACACAGGTGTTACATGGTTTTCATGGACTGCTATCTATATCATAAGCATTAATATTTTCTTTATATTTTTAAGATTATTTAGTACCCTATGTATCATAACAAAATACGTATAGCGTTGAATAAAAAAACAAAAATTGTTTGAAATTTATTTATAAACCCTTCCGGATTACATTCATTTTAGAAAATATTTTTTCGTTTTTAAATTCATATTCTATTATAAATGACAATATTTTTATAATCTTTTGTGAAGGTTGTCTGAATCTTTTGTTTAGTTCAATCTGGTAGTTTATTGAATACATTCAGTCCCTGGTATAATAGTTTTAACTGTTTATAATGTTGCATGTCATGTTTTTCTGATATTCTCGTATTAGCAAACTTTAATTTATACAAAGTTCTACTGACCGTTAACCAGATAAAATTTTTAGAAAATTTTACATTGGGTTAATTTTCGTAGTTTTTTTTTACGAAAAACCTTACACCGTAATTTAAATTTACCTTTGAATTTAATATGAATGCAATTATAATAAAATCAGAACTACTGTGAAAAGGATTTTTCTCTCTTTTCTAAATGAAACCGAGAATTAGTTGATTTTCAACATCGTAATCAAACCTTAAAGTAATATTTTCATTTCCTTCTACCGGAAGTTCTATTTGAAAGAGGCCTTTGCCGTTATTAAATTCGCAAGCTACAGCCTTTTCCTCTCATTCTTTTTTAAATCGAGCGCTCCACTTCCGGTCATACTTTAAGCTTTTTCTGAAAGCTTTCAGAAAGGTAGTTACTCCTATAACAGGCATGTATGTTATTGTTTCAGAAGCTTTTGTAATTGTATACTGAAAATACACCCTTCTCAAAATGCAAACCTGATCAAGATTGTTAAGTAAATCAAGAAATTTCATATTTATTTAGTTTCCGGATATTTGAAACCACAAGAATTTATTTATATTTTTTATTTACAAAAAACATTTTGAAGTAATAGTCCTGCCGAATTCAAGAATATTATTCAACAGATGGTTCTGCTATGTGTTTTATTTTAAGCTTTACATAAATTAACCATTTCATTAAAATATGATATGTTCACCATATTTCGTTTAAAACGGTTATTTATTTATTTCCGCTAACCACAATTTGAGCATTCGTTTGACTCCCGTATTTAACGCGCGATTTTGAATATTTTTTGGTAATGTTTTGAATATTATTAAATTATACTGCAACCTGTGGTGTCAGCGCGTTAGCTTGCCATGCAAAAGGTCTTGGGTTCGATTCCCGACATGGTTGAAATGAAATATTTATGTTTTTGTTTTGTATTTTTACACTAGAATATTTAATAGTCCCTGGACCGGTACCTGAACCGTAAGACTGATCATCTTACCTACATGTAACAAAAACGATTAAAATACGCTGCGATTGGTGTACCAATTCAGTGCTCTATAAGTGCGGAATGGGAATGATGATTATTTACTGCGGTGTGTTTTAGCCATATTTATTACAATATTGAGAAACAGTTAGCACTTTCATACTTCAGAGGTAAACTACGGTAACTTCAAATACAATGAAACAGAGTTATTACTATGGCGAAACAAAATTTTTCGTCCTCTATTTGAGGTTAATAGCAATAACTTTTTTTTTATGAATTATTTTTGGTTGGCTGGAAGATATTGCTTTTAACAATATGTCAGCCAAAGCACTTATTATTCCTACTTGAATATTTAAATAAACATTTTATTTTTCTGTTGTAACTCCACATCACATTATTTATTAATTATTGTATACACGGCAAAATGCCTTTTATAAACACCGTTTTCTAAGAAAAGTGACATGGTTGCTTGGATTACAAAGGGGTAATTATTCCTATTTTGAAAAAGATCAATCTCTTGATCTGTCTTCATTGGAGAGACGTAGAACTGAGATGGACCTTATATGCATTTTCAAAATACTTAACGCTATAAAGCTAGGGTTTCCTAGGACAGCGGTGCCCGTATTTTAACGGCCGTAGTGAACGGTGATGCAGTGGAAAGCCATCGTAAAGGTGATTAGAGAGTGGTTTCCTAGGAAAACGGTGTTAAATGGTGTTGATAACACCGTTTTCCTAGAAAACCACACTCTAGTCACCTTTACGACGGCTGTCCACTGCATCACCGTTCACTACGGCCGTTAAAATACGGGCACCGCTGTCCTAGGAAACCCTAGCTTAAGTGATGTCCTATCTCTGTTGCAATTTCTTTGCGACTAAACAGTGTGGGATGAAGTTGGATTGGCATGGTTTAGCTCGAAGTCTTAAGTCTTTCGTTTTTATGAATATATCGTATACAATTATTGTTTTGCCTTTGTTTGTCTTTGCTAAATAGTTTTATGTTATTTTTGTTCAGTTTCTTGCGTGTATGTTTCATTATGTAACTGTTGTAATTGGCTTAGGCCGTATATATAATAAATTAAATAAAAAATAAACATAAACATAAATACAATTAACATAACAGTGTTCTATTACAAAATTGTGAAATAATATGATTACAATATATCTATACATATTACACATTTGTTTTATAAATGTTCAATATAATAACTTTAGGATTTTAATACTTAACATACTTAGGTAGAAAAATAAAAAAATAAACATAACGCGGTATATCCGAAATAGCAAAAATTAGATTAATTAGAGGTTAATAACAGTTAATCTATAAAATAGCTGTTTACCTCCCAGCACATTAAATTTAAATATTTTCATTTTATTATAGAAAAAATGGGAGTCTTTTTTTGTATTATAATCATGTTTATATTGGCTTTGATAAATCTTTTCCCGAAATTTCGTGTTGTTTTTCAAAATTATAATCACAATATTATTTTATATTATACACAAATATGATCAAATTTTAAAATATTATTTGCTTGTATGTTAGGACTTTTTATTCAATTAACATTAAATTTACCCTTGAGTGTTGGTTACATAAGATGATTTTTTGAGCTTTGTTTTGTAATACGGTTAATTTGTTTAAATTTTCTTGGTTCCATAAATATAATATGCTGCTACAGTATTTAATGTGAAACTTAAATTTTCATGAACAACAAATCTCCTTATTTTTCCTAAAATTTTAGTAAGTAAAAAAGTAGTTTTTGTAACCAGCTAAGTGTTTTGATAAAATGTTAGTTTAGAATCCATTAAGGTCATTGCGACCGTAAGTTTTAAATAAATATACTAATATTATCCTGAACCCTTACAACTCCAAACCACCCAAAAAATATAAATGATTTCAAAGCACTGCAAATCAATCTCCAAAAAAAAGCGGTATACCCTTAATTCCAGTAGATATTCTTTTCATAAGATAGATCCTATCCTTGCTGTTTATGTTCAAATACTTTGCCAGTTTAAGACGCGGTGAAAGCGATGAAACCAGCCATTGGACTAACAGAAAAAGAAACAGTTTTGTGTATACAGCAATAAAGTTCTACAATGTTCTTTCTAGTAACTTTTAAAATATACAAAACGCACACATACTTGAAAAACATCCAAAACAAACTGTTCTTACACCCTATGTAACACAAGTAATATGCGATGTTATTTTATCGACTTTCAAAAGTGTCATAATATTATCCCCTCATACCAGCACTTTTGCTGATTGGGAATATTAAGCACAAATAAAATATGTAATGTAATATGTAAATTAATAAAGTAAAGTAAAAAAATGAATTTTGTCATAAATAAATCAATCTAAATCTTATCGCTTATTTCAAGTTTGTGGACTTAAATATCGTTGATTTCTTTATTTCTATAATTAATTAATTTGAGTCTTCATTACTTATTGTAAATGGTTTGAATAATTATTTTTATGATAGTTTAACTACTCTACTATTAAGAAAAAAAAATCTTATAATTTGTTTGACAGAAAAAAGTTACAGCATTTATTAAAAAAACCTAACTACTCATTTAAATGACATTGTTACATAAAAAATAAAAAATGTTTCGAGTACGTCAACATGTTTGAAGACAGACTGATTTTTTTCTTTTGGGAGTTATTTAAATCAAAATTTGTTGCAACCGACGCGACGGTGAAAACATTTTGAGAAGGGAATATGAAAATCTAGTCATTTGCAGAGCTTATGATTTGTCGAATTCCTGAAAATCTAGTCATTTGAAGAGCTTATGAACTGTCGAAAACCTGGTTGAATTTCAGCCTGATTACAAATATTTGGGCATATTCAAAACATTGTTGATTAAACTAACTTGTACAAAATGAAGCATAAAAAATGTAAAATGGTTTGTAGGCGTTGCCTAGTAGGAAAATTGGTTCAGCCAAATGAATCTCACTCTCATTAATAAAAGTTTTAGCTCTTTTACTTCCCAAAAGTCAGCAGATTGAAGATTTGAGGAAATGTGGATATTTAAACATAAGCAGAATAGTAAATGTAACACAGTGTGTAAAGTGGCCACCTAAACCATCCATTGACAGTTCATAATCCCTATAAATGCCTAGATTTATATATTCCATTTTCAAAATGTTTTTCTTCTCTGATGCAAAAAAATTAGATCATAAAACAGAGTTTGTTATTTCTTCCAAAAAAACACTTCGTTTTTAGTTTATCAAAAAATCTTAACCAACTTGGTATGAAAATAAGCTCATGGAAATTAAAACCTATTGTTGATCTATTGGCATAAGAAAAATGTAGTATCGTCATGACTGTAATATCTTTTCAAAAAACATGTTAATGAATTATACATTGAACTTATTTTTTACTTTTTTATAAAATGGTGCTCTTTTATCCTGGTGAAAAATACCTTTGGATTTACTGTTGATTTATCATAAAACACTTCACGTTGTACCTAAAAGTATTGAAAGGTTAACCGATTTATTTCCATATTGAGAGTTAAAAAAATCTAAGAACTGGAAAGAAAGTATTATGGCATTAAAAACACATAAAAGATAATATTTAATTGAAAACAAATTTTCTTTAAAGCCTTTCAATAAAAAATACCAGATATTTAAAATGTAAAATAACACAAATTTTTCGCTCCTGAAAAATTGAATTTTCTGACTTACTGTAAATTATTTCTCGCATACACACTTGTTAACCTTGAATTGATATATTTACAAACAAGAAATGGGTGTGAAATGAATAGCATTTGCTGCAACTAACAATAGATTTCCAGGTGACTAAAAATTTTTAAAAAAACGACACAATTTTTCATATTTATTGTTGAGAAGAATGAATCAAACCCAGGACAAGGGTGATTCCTGTTCTATAACAATTTAATATTTATTTTCCGTCATACTTAAAGTGTCTTCGAAACATTTTTGTAATTCATAAAAACAAATACATGTTGTTTTTTTAATTGAGCTACTGAAATTTTTAAGAGTCTTTTTGTATATTTTTGATATTTATAGTTTAATAATATTAGTTTGCATGTATTAATTATTAATAACTATTTTTAAACCAATCCACAGAGGGTTATTTAGTCAACCAGTCGATTATTTTAAAACTAATAACAGTATTTTGTAAATCGATAAAATTTGTTGCCTCCATGTGTCTAATTTGCATAATCTTTTTAACCTAAATAAATCTGCATTTCGCCTCAAATTCGCAAAATATTACGAGTTACAAACATTTTTTTATAAGCTATACAAACAACAATACAAACCTCACCCATACAGTTTACCCCGTATAAAATTCTGTGTGAATTGCCTTTATCCATAATATGTATGAGACCCGAAATTCTATGACCCTGAGAATTTCTATAGAACCTTGTGCCATAAAAACTTCTGAATACACTCTTAATAGGGGCAACCATACCATAAAACGACCCGTCGTTACGTACTTTATTTTATTCGTATTAATTTTCAGCATTTAATTTTAAAAAAAGACTTTAATTAAAAAGTAAAATGCGTAGCGCGAGTTTAATAATATTTTTATGGGTTTTTAATGAGCATGTATTGACAAGAATGAGAAAATTGTATTCAATAATACATATATTACATTGGCCATTATTTGATATTTTATTGTAATGTCACCCTTTACCTCATAAAATCATACTTCTCCTCCCATTTTTTCAACTATTGCTCCCAAAAGTGTTATCTGTAGCAAATCTTCTAAAACTTTCCCATAGAAGAGTTCTAACAGACCTAATATTACTTTTTAAAGTGATCAATTCATTAATTGGCTGTCCAAATTTGCTAAAGTTGGTGTGTTTCCGTATTCTTGGTTGACATACCCGCCACAGATCTCCTTTTTGTTCTGCAAATTCTAGGACCGACTATCACATGCACTCGCCTATCCCTAGGCTCTACAGATATGCTGATCAGTATGAGGACAAGGCTGATATATTTGGTTCTGGACTTGACAGTTATAAAATGAGACTGATTTATTTTTTTCTCTCGCAATATTTCCTCTTTGCTTAAAAAAATTTTTTTTTTTGCTTTTTAATTTTTATGTATAATTTTCCGTTTGATTGTTACAAATTAACGTTTAAAATGCGCGTTTTAAAACAAACTTTTTTGAATAATACTAAGTTTAAGTAGTAAAATATTATTTAATCTCTATTTTTAAATATTTTATATATTTTTATATTTTTGACACTTGTGCAATAATATTTACACACATGTTCATCCTCATTCCATTATAACACGCACTCACCCACCCTCTCACACACTTACACTAACACAAACAAACTAGCATGTATTGTTCGAGTATTCAATGTATTTTTGTGAATATCTGTCATTGGTTTTATTCTCTGTATATTTTATTCGTCATATTTTTATACATGTATAACTGTTGATATCCCTAATAAATAAAATAAAAATAATAATAATAATAATAATAATTTAGATTTTTCTTTTCGTAACACTTCTTCATTTCATGTCCTCATACTCGTATGTGTGCTTTGGGTACCGCACATAGACAATAATTTGCTATCATCGTTCTTTTCTCGAGTCCTCCTACTTTCTTCATAATTTACATGGATTTTAATGACGGGTCAACACAAGTAGAGTTTTAAACGCAAAGAAAAGAAAAAAATGTCTTATATGCACGAATTTTTTGTGTTAAATTATCTTTACAACTAATCCATTTAGCTCTTATGGTTCGGACGTTCTTATATGATATAGGAAAATGAAAAAATCTCAAAATCACTGAAGTGAATTCCATCGAGAAAAATACAATGAAAAGCCGAATCGTGCTGAACTAACGCAGGAAGTTTTTCGATTTAACCAAGGCTCGGGGGACAACATTATTGGTTTTATACTTACATATTATGCGTGTAATATAATGTATCACCACAATTCATTGTATTACAGAAAAGTATGAAGTAAAACGAACATAATTATTTACAAATATTGGACGTATTTCAAAAATACTATACTTTTTATCAATAAAAAAAAAATTTAAATCTTTGTATATAAGAGCCATGTTTTACGTATTTTTTTATTTGGAAAAACAAGGGTAAATGTATAAACAATTCATGTTTTAATATAGTGTATGAGTCCAATTAAAGTTTTTCACGACTATAACCCGTACGAATTTTACTCAGAGACATCTCTCATTATCGCACCGATAGTGTTCAATATTTTAAAAAAACGTATTAAGCTCTCAAGAAAAAAAATTATTACCAAGAAAGGAGTGAAGGACTGGATTTTCCTTGGTGGGAGGGATTTGAGTAGGAAACTCCTTAATGATTTTCAAATGCTTGAGATTACTGTTTACCATATTGATGTGCTATATATATGTTTTTAAAAAATATTTTTGACAATTTTTTTTATGTTTCTAATCCTATATTTGTGGTTATATACTCATGTGTCTGTGTCATATAATTGCTCGTCCCATCTCAACACAGGACTTTAAGTCCCATGCAGTTGGGACTTATTGTCTCAAATAATGTTCAATAACCTTATGTATGTAAATAAATAAATGAATAACACTTTTTGTAGACATAATAATGAACAGATGAAAAAAGAAAAATATCTATGAGTAAATAATAACATTTAAAGAATAACACACGAGATAGTTAAATTAAATAATAATGATTTTGTTCCCAAAGCACTAGGAGGGATGAAAGGGATAAGAAAAGATTAGGATAAAATAGGAAAAAGAGGGGATTTTGTTGAGTAGATTACCATTCAAATGCCTATACAGAATAGAGACAGGAGAATAACGTGATACTAATACATATTTAATTAAAATAGTTCTAATCCTTTTTTTTTTAAAAAGAAAATTTAGAATCAAATATATCAAGGGAGAAATAAATTTTGTTTTATTATGTGCAGCTATAGTTAATAGGTTTTGCATGTTGGTTTGCATGTTGATTTAATAGGTGTCCTGACGAAGAGACGGGTACGTCTCAAAACCGGTAGACATAGAAAAGTCGGTGAGTCGTTATATCGTTTAGTCGTATAAATCTACCTAATCATTCTTTTTTTTTGATCAAGCATTTAAAAAAATGCGGTTAGCTTTCAGGAGGAAATTTATTTATTCATTGATCAAAGAAAAACACCAAAGGGAAATTGATTATTAATTACTAGTTTTGCAATGTGGTTTTTCTTTCTTCCATTTCGATATAGTTTTTTATGTCGACTAAAAAAGCGTAACGACAGGGCGATCAAATTGCATAAAATTACACCTGTGAGTATTTTAAATTGAAATTTGCGTCAAATATAAAATGTAAAAGGGTGTCGCTAACACACTTTGTTTCAACGCTGACAGCGTTTTGGCAGGTTGTTTTTGGAGTTTATTTTTATAATATTATGTCAAAACTTTTGAAGAACTTTTTTTGATTCATCACATGCAGTTTCTAAATTTGTCAAATGCTTGAAATATTATTTGTAATGTTTTTGAAAACTGACACTATTAACCGCATAATTTATTTATTTACATACATTAGGGTTTTATACATTATTTGACACAATAAGTCCCAGCTCCATGGGACTGCAATTCCTATGTTGAGATGGGACGAGCAATTATGTGACACAAACACATGAGTATATCACTACAAATATAGGATTAGAAACATAAAAAATAATTAACAAAAATATTTTTTAAAAACATATATATTTAGTTTCCTACTCAAATCCCTCCCACCAAGGAAAATCCAGTCCTTAACTTCTTTCTTGAAAATATTTTTTGTCTTTGAGAGCTTTATGCGTTCTTCCAAAATATTGAACACTCTCGGTGCGATGAATGAGAGATTTCTCTGAGCAAAATTCGTACGGGTTTTGGGTATGACATAATTCATGCTGTGGGAAAACCTCGTATGGACATTCTGCCGAGACCACTCATTATTGTTTGACCAGAAGAGTGTAAGTGCCTCTTTTAGGTACAGTTGTCTCATATCCAGCGCTTTCATGTATTGGAACAGCTATTCTGATGGGTATGTTTGAGGGCGCCGGAACATTATTCTCAATAATAATTTTTGTGAAATTATGAGCGGCTTGAAACTGAATGAATGAAATCGAATTGAATTGATAAAAATGAATTAAAAATTAACTTGTTTGTTATAAAATTAGAAAACACAATTTTATTCGTTTTATTTCATAAACTTAAATGTTATTAAATAATCTTCGATAGAATATAAACAAGCCCACATTCAATTTACATATATTTATTAAATCTTCTGAGGATTTTTTACACATACACATAAACTTAAATATAATATAACCTTAATTGAACTATATATTCAAATATTGAATCATACCTGGTATACGTGAATACTTAAATATTTTATTTTTAAATAACATTTATAGGATATCTCTCATTCAAAATAAAAACGTTTTAAAAATTGTAGTTAAGCGTTGTTACTTAACAAAATACCAGATTATCATTTAAAATAGCTCTTTCAGAAAAATAAAAAAGTAAAGAACTCAAACGCATAAAAAACTTAAAGTCATAATCTGTTAATAATTATTGTAATGCGTTGCAACAGAGAGGGAAAACATTTTTAAGATGGGAATATGGAAGTCTAGGCATTAACAGGGCTTATAACTTGTCATTGGAAGGTTTAACTGACCTGTTATCAGCTCTTTTACTTCACAAAAGTCAACAGTTGGAAGAGTTATGAAAATGTGGATGTTCATACATATGCAGAATGATGAATACACGGTGTTTAAAGTGGCAACTTAAATCAACCAATGACCATATTCCCTTCTCATAAATATTTTTCCTCTCTGTTGCAACAAATTTAAATATGAATAACTCCCTAGGGGGGAAATCCAGCCAGTCTGCAAGCATTTGGTCGTACTCAAAACATTGTTGAATAAATAATTAAACTATTTCAATGATAAAAAAAGGACCAATTTAATGTCATTATTGTTAGTAATAACTGCGATGAATCGATCAAAAACTTTTCATTTAAGTCGAAACGTTATTTTATATTAAGGTTATCTATCCAATATCTCACTTAAACATGTAAATTATTCTCATCAGAAGTTAAACTGATCTGCAAAACGGGAAACTTTTAAACATGTCAAACTTCAAAAGCAAAATATGTCAAGATGAGAGGCTATTGGTTTTGGAAAAACTTTTTTATCAAAGTATTGTGTAACTGCTCTCCAGGCGTCGGGGCGGTTTGCATCAATAGAAAATGTACAAACTTGTTAAACTTTGAATTTTCTCGGAGCGTATAAAACCGTAAAAAAAGAAAAGTCCTCGTTCCGCTCTCAGCAAACACTTTTTAGACATCTATAAAGAAAATTGGCAGTACAGTTCCAACGGAAATAAGTTTTTCCTAATTATTATTCATTTTTGATGCCATGAGACTTTAAAATAAACATATTTCAAATAACACATTTTTTTAAAAATGTTCGTCTTATGGCTAAATGCCTATTACGCAAGAGGTTTCAGTTTCGATTCCCGAAATGAAATATTTTTTTGAAATTGATTTTTGGGAGCTAAAATCGATTTAGTTTTTGATAATGGAATTACTTTATTTATATCAGTTTTCGTCTTCTTCTTCACGTGTCATGTCGGGTCCCCCCGACGTTGACGATCACTTATGAGAAAGCTTCCCTATCCTGAGCAGTGCGAAACAGCTCCTCCACAGTTCTTATCCTGGTCCATGCTCGGATGTTTTGAAGCCAGGAAAGCTGTTTTCTTCCGACCCCTCTACGTCCCTTGATCTTCCCTTTTATGACAAGCTCAAGTATGGCATATTTATCACCTCTCAATACATGGCCAAAATATGAAATCTTACGGAGCTTAACATTGGTGAATAGTTCTCTATTAGTATTAGCTCTACGTAATACTTCATTGTTGGTTATCATATCGGTCCAAGATATACTTAATATTTTACGGTGGACCCACATTTCAAATGCTTCAAGGCGGTTTATAATATTAACTACATATCAGTTTTAATTATAACGAATATTCTTATCTTTGATAATTATTAATTTTGTTTAATAAATGTTTATTGCAGGAGGCAAAACTGGCAGTTCACAGTGAAGTTCTAATGCCAACTCCTTTATATGGGAGCGAAGTATAGAATTGGAAATATAATGATAAAAGAAGGTTAAATGCTGTCAAAATGCGATCCTTCAGGTGAATGTGTGTTCATACGATTTATGATAGTTGCACAAATGTCGAAATCCGTGAATTGTGTAAGGCTGAGACATGCATTATCGACAGGATCAAGAAAGGGGTGCTGCGTTGGTTTGTACATGTAGAGTGAATGGACAGCGAAAGAACGGCCAAAAGGATCTACGATGCAAATGTTGATGGATTCTGAAAACGAAGAAGAGCTTGAAAGATATGGCACGATCAAGTCCATCAATTACTTGAATATGGACATGTCAAGAGTAGGAATAATCGGCGTGCGTGCATGAGAAGATGTATGAATGTAGAGGAAGTGAGGTATGTATGCAAAGACAGAGTGATATGGAGTTCTACCCTTTCTGCCTATCCCTACGGGAAAATAGCGTGATGGTTTGTTATTGTTGTTGTTGAAAGTGTATTTCAAAACACAATTTTGAGTAGGTTGTGAATTGAGAACAATTGAATAAGAAAATGGTGAATTGTTAGAGTTTTGTTCAAAATACTGTTCGAAATTTCGAACAATTTTGTTGAATGTTCCTATATCAGTACATTTTACTATTTATAAAATTTTAAACTCCTATTTATTTACATAAAGATACATAAAACCCTATAAATAATAACGTATCTCAAACTTAATGACGCCAAAAGTTCTGTGTTGAGTTGGAATCCAACATAATAGATAGTGGAAGAATGCATAATTTTTAAGAATACTTTAAATACAAATTATTACGTCAACATAAATTTAAATAAACATCCGGATTATACTGTTAAATCAACACTTTTTTTTGTTATCTATTGCCCAAATTTGTTTTATTAAAAACTCATTTATCTATCGTTGCTGATGTGAATTTGATTTACTCTGTTCTCATTTAGATATTTTTAATACGATATTTTAAGACTTCAAAAAAAAAAACAAATATTAAAATTTATTACTTATAATTTAGTTTTCAATATTTTTTTGGGATATTTGTTAATGGTCAATATATTATAAAAACTTTTTTTCTCTCCTCTACTTTATATCTTCAACCTTTACTTCGTTTTCTCACCTACTTACAGTGATATTATTTTTTTAATTATGTTTTTTATTTTCTCCTTAATGTATATCATGTTTTGCTAATATATTTTTGAAAAACATTAACTAGATGTATGTACTATCTTTTGTCATTATTTGTTTATTGTAGTTTTTTCTAATATAAAATAAATAATAGTAAAAATTCATAAATATATATAATGGTAAGACTGCATTTTTTTATTTGAAGTAACTTTTACATATAAAAGGTAGGGATGTTAAGTATTTTAAACTAATAATGACATCTTACGGCAGTTTATATATATATATATATATAGTTGGATAATTTATAAAGCGCCATTTTTGTGAAAATCACCTCAAGGGCGCTGTACAATTAATAAATATCCCAGTACGTCTTGCAGCTACAGAGCGCATGGACGGTTGGGATTCTAGTTCCTCGTTTTCAATTAAGATCAATCAAAAATTATAACAGATAGAAGCTAGATTACAGGACGTCTTGCAGCTACAGAGCACATAGACAGTTAGAAATTTAGCCCCCATTTACACATTTTAAAAATTGACAAATAAATTTAGTGTATTACAAAATAATAATAATATGAATAATGAAATGGAGTAAGATTACAACACGCCTTGCAGCTACTAAGCGCATAGACGATTGGAATTCTAGACCTCGTTTACAAAATTAGGGTATTTTAAAGTTGATATATTAAAGCTAGATAACCAATCATCGTGCAGCTACAAAGCGCATGGACGAAAGAAATTCCAGCAAAGTTAAAACAATATCAATAAATTTATAAAAAATAGAGTAGAGTAGTAAATTGGTCAAGTGTTCATGCCAAGAAGTAAGCAATAAAAAACTAAATAAATCAAACACTGTTTCAACTCCATGGTTAACAAAGGGAGATAGATGTCCGAAGAGAAGCTTTTGTAGACAGTAGATAGATATCGTCGCCATGTGGCCCGCTGGCTAGTAGATAGTTTCTGGAAACGCACGTGTGTAGTACTATTATGCCTTTTGTTCCAATGACTTGGTGTTCATTTTGGTCCGTATTATTTCGTTTTATGAGACGCAACATTCCTGTTCAAATTCACTGTTTTACATGAATATTACACAAACGCGTGTATAAGCGGTTTGATTTATCAGAAGGCTCTACTTTCCAAGACGATTAAACAAAAAAAGGGTACAGGGGATAAAGGGTGGATGTCAGGTCTTAAAGCGGTAATTTAATATGAATACAACTCATTTTTAGATTACATAAAATAAAATTGGCTTTTTTACATTAACCAGGTTCCTTTAAATTTTTAAGTTAATTAATATCTAAAGGGTTTATAAAATTTAGTAAGTTTTACCTCAAAACTTACTTTTTTGACAATCATCCTTAATATGCCGTGTGCCATCTAGACCGACAAGACAAAATCTTTTGTTTTACACTGAAAACGCGTCAACAAACTATTTTAAACAATCTACAATACCTAGAATATGCGACCAATGTAATAATATATTTACCGAGGCTGATATTTTTTGTGACAATGTATTTAAATTTAGGTCAAAAATTATTGAAATTTTGAGAGAAGCAGACATTTAACATTATTATCATATAAATATTTTTTCATTTCGTTTTTTTTACATTTATTATATTGAACATAATTTAAATTATTGTATTAAGTGTAAACAATTTTTTTGGTGTGTGCATGAGTTTCTTACTCTAATATACAAAGAAATTGGCAATATATGTGTACATACTGTTTGTTTACCTAATAAAATAAATAAATAAATAAATATCCTGTGCACTTTATTTATTATGTGCCTATATGTGAAGTTTACGTGTGATTTAAAAAAAAATATTTTGAATCATTTTAAACTTACCGGGAATCGACCACAGATCCTACGTGTATCGGGAAAGCGTTTAAGATTTTAAAACACCAAAACAATTTTCTTTTTTTTTAAATAGGTGTATATCAACGTGAATTTTACCAGTTCATATTAAGTTTTTTCCCAAACGAGGGTAACGGGGTGAAAATAATTTTTTGAGGGCTCTCGGCCGGACCTTCGAGGTGTGAAAAATACATTCGCAGTGGTATTTCTTTAGGACGCGTATTTTATCCGAAGGGACCTATAAAAGGGGTTGTATCTTAGTGCGGAGTTGTGAAATTAATGACCCGATAGTTTCTGCACGATAAAATCTCAGTAAATTCTTCGGCAGGAATAGATTAGATGTAATTGTTTCGACGGCCACGCAATAAACGTAAGGAATCGGAGAAAAAACGCTACGGTCTTATTTATAGCTGTCTTAGGGGCTTTTATTGCATCTCAAACTTCCATCGATCGATCGTCCAACAACTTAATTAATTCTCCTACTTTTATAAAGCAAAAGTAACCCCATTTGGCTCATTTCGTGACCCATTCAAGTCCTATTTGCACCCTTCGTGTTGTTATCGCTAAGACGGTTACCTCACGCACGAAGCCACGGGTTCACTCCCGGTAAGATTTAAAAAAAGGGATGTTTTTCAAGTTTCGGAGTTCTGTATATTTATTACCAATGTAATTTAACATTTTGACCTGTAGTGGTGCAAAAAAATATTTTCAAGATCAAATTCTTTTCAGACATTTCTCGGTGAAACTGCATTTTAATTATAATATGTAAAATTTTAAATTTTATTTACAATTCATTTTCTTTCCTTTCAGGGTGATTTTATTATGGTTTTGGTCATTTGTCGTACCCGTCCAACTGATATGTTGTCATAAAAAAATCCAACAAGGCTAACAAACTCGTACCTAATTAAAATTTTAATCCACAGTAAAACGTTAATATTTTCAACAAAACGTGTTACACAATAAAGCTATCAAAACAAAAAGGCCTAAGAACAATTATATTCTACCTAAATACTTTTGTATTTAAACATCTCATACGAGCATATTCATATATTTAAATAACACATACTTGATAGTTACTAAAATGCTAAAATATTTTTTTCTGTACTTTTAAGAGTAAAATATCTAGTATTTTAAGGTTATCATTTTTATATAAATCATTGAAAGTAGGTTTTTTAAAGATTGTTATACCCGTATGCAGAGACAGAACTTAAGGTGAGGAAAGTACATTCTAATTTTAAATGCCGAGAATAACCCGAAGGTGAAGACAATAGAATGTACTTTCCTCACCTTAAGGTTTGTCTCTGCATACGGGTATAATACTCCTTTTATTGGCCTCGTGGTGTAATGGTCAGCGTGTTTGCTTACTACGAGAGAGGTCGCAATTTTGGTTCCGGACATGGCTGATATGAAATATTTATTTAAAGGGGTGTTTTTTATCATTTATTCAATTTAAAGCTCTTGGACTGGTAGCTGAAGCGTAACACTGATAATCTAACCAATATGTAACAAAAATGATCGAGGTACGCTGCAATTAGTAACAATGTACCAATGCCGTGCTCTATGCACCATTAGGTGCGGGAAAAGAATTATGATGAATATTCCTTTCAAACCAGTGGTCAAGTATGTTTTATATTATTTATTGACTCGGCGTTAACATTGTGGAATAACATATTGAATTGTATAAATAAAACACTTTGTTTTAAGTCCACTGAGTTTATTTATTTATTTTTACCTAGAAAATGTTTTAAATGGTCAAAGTTTGATTACATAGTGATGGACAGTACTGCGTGTCCGAAACATGTCGTGTTAAATATATAAACTCAGTGGACTTAAAACAAAGTGTTTTATTTATACAATTCAAGTATGTTTTACTTTGCAAATACGAGGATGGTGTAAAAACAACATTCAACGCATTTTTGTTGACGACTAACCCACTTTCGTAATCCAGCTTCAAAGAAGTCCACCGCCAGCTCGTGCATGAATTCGGTGACCGTCCTGCTTGTTGGGTTTATGACTCGAGGGACCACAATAAATTCGTAAAATTATTGCAAGACCTTGAAAAAACTCAGAATAGCCATCCAAAATCGCCGGAGAGGAAGACTGGCAAAAGGCGTTAGACTGCACCACGACAATGCGCGCCCGCACGTCTCTCGGCAAACCAAGGATTCAATCCAAAATTTTGGCTGGAATCTCGTTGAACAGGCTCCCTACAGCCCTGATCTTGCACCGAGTGACTTCCACTTGTTTCCAAAATTAAAGCAACACTTGGGTGGACAACGTTTCGAGACTGATGAAAGAGTGCAGGAAGCGGTCACCAAATTCCTCCACGGACTGGCGGCAGACTTCTTTAAAGCAGGATTCCAAAAGTAGATTAGTCGTCAATAAAAATGCGTTGAAAAATCTGGTGATTATATTGAAAAATAGTTAAGAAATTGAACTTTCCAATGATGTATTTATCAATTCAAAAAAAAAATGCCTTAAACCTGAAAAATTTTTGAGAACCTTATTTTTTACACAACCCTCGTATATACATTGTTTTGTATTTTGGGTAAAATGACGACCACTGTTTGTGTCACATTTTTTGATTTTTTCTCGACAACTCTTTACTCGTTCATTCTGTAAAATTGTGTTTCAAATTTTTATCAAAGTTTTAGGTACATACAACATATACTCAAAATCCAAAACTACTTGTGCGTTTGATATGTAACCGCTTGTTTATAACTAGGGCCATTATAACAATGGGAAGTTAAAAAAACATATCTTCAATTGTCTGTAGATTGAAATTGAATTTTCTCATTGAAAAATTTGATATTTTTATAAAACATATATTAAAATACGTTCAATTACAGGTTTCCGATGACGATTCTTTGAATTTTTATACAAATATATACGTTTTCGTACAGATAATATGATGTTACTTTATAGACAATTGAGATAACTCTGTCGGGCCCAGGGTCCGTATTACAATGGAAAGTTAACATGTATCTTAAATTTCATCTACAAAGTAAAGTTTGTAAAAAAAATGTGTAAAATTATTTTCTCTTGATATACATATTACATGTGACCAATAAAAATACTCATAAACATTTTCGTTCATAAATATCGATTTGACTTTACAGACGGTCGAAGAAAACTCGGTTCACTTCCCATTAAAATCAGGTAACTGGGCTTTATGTTCGATCGATCGACAATTTTATGAATTTATCTGAAGGCTAGTTTTTCATAATAAAATAAATAAAAACAATTTTATTTTCAAGCACTTACTTTTAATTTCTTCTACCGACCAGATTTAAAGCTACATATATTTATCAAGGTATACTCAACATACGAATTTTGTCCTATTTTATTTTAACACTGATTACTAAATATTACATCGATACATACGGAGCTTATAAGTCATGTCTTTTTATGATGTTGTTCTTTTAAAGATGGGAAGTGTAAAGTAAAATAAATACAATTTTTAAAACTAGAAAATATTGTTTATTTATAAATTTTTTTCTTATTATGAATCGCTTTTTAATTCTAAGATTTCCAAGTTGTCTAAATTTAATATTTTATTTTCAACATGAAGAATTTTTCATAAAGACACTGGATTAAACCATCATCAGATAGTTTTCGAATTCAGAACAAATATTGTAATTTGGTCACTAGTTTTTTGATTTATTGTTCACTTTAGATGTGCATAATCTATATATAACAATACAAAATCAATGCTTTTAGAGATTAACGTTCTTTAACTTAAAAAACAAATACTTACGTTAAATTCGGTGCAATAACAATTTTTTTAAATAAAAGTGAGTAGTAATAATCAATTAATACTACTACAATATCTACTTTGGATAAACCGGCAGCAAAACTCTTTGGATTTCGTTGGTTTTTAGTAAATTTATTTGAATTGTAAAGAAAGTTTTCTCCTCGGTTAAATCAATTTGATCGGAAAAGGGTAAAATAAAACACTCCTATTGTCTTTCATTACTATTCAGAGACCACGAGAACGTATTTTATCGCTTCAAAGTGTAAACAATTGTGATTTCCTAGGACCTTTAACAAGTTTCCGAGGACAATAAACCTAAGAACTATTCCTTAACCCTTTTTCATCAGCGTCCTGTAGAAATGACTAAAACTTTGGGGTTAACGACATTTTCATTGGCAAGGTTATTCCTTACTTAAATTTAAATATTTTTTTATTAATAAATATATTTCATAAATGAATCATGTTTTTTTTATTTTATACCAATCTACGTTTAAACATCTAGTAAATTTTAAAACTGTAACTCTCCAAAAAAAAAGACTAACTTTTGTGCTTAAAGAGTGACTTACACTGTTGTAGGTATTTGTTTATTTGAATTTATATTACTTTGAATATACGAATACATGAGTAAAAAAACTTAAGAGGATGTAAAAAGAAAAACAGAAAATAATGATACATTCATACAAATTAAAATTTAATGCAGTTTTACACTTGTTCAAAAAATTTCTATCAATTCTCTTTAAATTTATTTATTAATATATTGGTTTTAAAAATTTTAAGTTCATTGAGGAGATTATTGTAATTTTTGACACCTTTGAAGAAAAAGTTTTTACAACAAATCTTATCCAATACACCCAATTTTTGAGTGACAGCATTGATAACTATTTGCAAGTTAATGCCATATATATAGATTTCTGTAAAACTTTGGATAAGGTTAATCATATTCTTCTACTATTAAAACTTCAGAGATTTGGGGTGGATGGCTCACTATCAAATTGATTTAAAACATACCTCACGCACAGATCTCAGATCGTTGTTATCAGCAAATTTTCAGGCTCTCCTTATTCCGTATCCTCTGGTATACAACAAGGATCCAACTTTGTACCTCTATTCTTTCTTTTATTTATAAATTATATTATTTTTAAAATTAAATTTTCCAAAAAATCTTTTATTTGCATATGACCTTAAAAAATTCAAAATTATAAAATCAATTAACGATTGTCATAAATTACAAAATGACCTACATTATTTGTTATCTTGGTGTCAAAAAACGACTTGTTGTCTATTAAATAAAATAAATATTGAAAAAAAAAATCGTTTTTAATTATTCAATCGACAACACAATTTTTATGAACGTCGAGACAATTCGAGATCTTGGGATACTTTTTTATAACAAACTTTAATTCAAACATCACATTGACCACATTTCAAAGAAAGCGTCCAAAATCTGTGGATTTATTTAGCAAATATCTAAGCCATTCAAATGTCCAAAAGTTGCAGTTATATTGTATGAATCATTTGTTTGTTATAATATGGTTTCCTAATTATAATATTCATATGACGCGGATTGAATCGGTGCAACGTAATTTTTTGAAATCGTTAATATTTAGAATCGGATCAAATACTTTCATAATCAACTAGTATGATTGTCTAGAGTACTTTCATATCTTTCGTTGAGAATTCAGAAGGATTTTGAGTAGTTTGATATTCTTGCACAAATTAAAATCTAACTGTATAGATGCCCATGATATCCTTGCTCAGATAAACCTTAATGTATCTCGCCGTAACTTGCGTACTAATCCTGTCTTTGCTGTGGGAAATTATAAAACTAACATCGGATTCTTTTCCCCTCTGCCAAGGATCCTCACTAAACAATACTGTCGATGTGTTCCTACAGCAAGGGCAGGCATTTAAGAAACAAGCCGTGTTGTCTCTCCTAACTCACGATGTAACACTTGCCATTTCCGCCTAGATTATGCCATATATATACTTTTTGTTAATTATACACTTTGTTAATTTAAGTAGATTTTAAGAATGTTAATATAAAGTATTACTCATTTTCCGCTATCAACCATTTTCCGCTATCCCCATCGTGAATTTAGATACAGAATATTACTATTTATTATATCTTGGCATAATTTTGATAAATTATTAGGTTTATTGAAATATACCTAATTTTTGCAATGTGCAAGTAAATACTTGATCTCTCAGGTTATTTATAAACAAACATCAATATGAAATCAACAGAATAATTATTTTACAATTCCAAACAATCATGGACTGTAAAATAACAGAGTTTTTCAAAATATTATTATTATTTCATTACCACATAAGAAACTCATAAGAAACATACACGGCAAAAAATATATTAAAAAATTACATGTTTCAACGAAAAAACTTATCTGAATTTTCATTTTAATTACAAAATAAATCAAAAGCATTGAATGCTTTAAAGGCTTACGGATTTGTTTTTAATTATTGTAAAACAAATAACTTTTGCTCCCAACTATTATTGTACTGCGTATTTAACAATATTTAATGCGGGATTCGGTTTGCCAAACATTTAATTTTAATGATGTAATAACTTATATTTACAAATAAGTTATTAATTTCAAAAATACTTGGTACACTTCCACTTATTTATTTTGACCAATTTTTTAAATTAATAACTTATATGGAAATGTAAGTTTTTACATCATTACAATGGAATTTCATCAAGAATTGTCAATAAATAATTTAAATGAAACATTTAATTTTACTTTAAAATAATAAACAGTGTAACACATCGTAAAGTATTTTTTATAATAAAATTATCGAAACACAATGCAGAGAAAAAAAAGGTTTTTCAAATAATCACGTTTTTTTACACAATTTAAATTTAAATAAAAACACGCTAATTTTTAACACATCATTTATCATTTATTTAATTATTTTTGAAGCTACACAAGCTTCATTATCACATTTAAATTTAGTACTGAATATTTTCATATTTTATTTAAAAGTCTTATTTTATGATTTAGTGGACACTTAAAATTTAAATTTGGGGTAATATTAATAACTAAATTATATCAAGAAAGTTTGTGTAATTTTAAAACCGTTCGGTAATTAAATAATTATGAAGTGGTTAAAAACAGTGTTATTATTTTATTTTTTATTGTATTAATTAATAATAACAAAGTTGCTTCAAAACTATAAAAGAAATCAAATAAAAAATAATTCATTGTTTTACCTGGAATCATATGTATTAAAAATATTTTCATAAAATTCATTTAGATTAGAAGGGTTAAATATCTGTTTTCCTTTCATGGCTGTACTAGCATCGGCTTGAAGCGAGGCTTCCTAAAGTTTTTTAGCATTGAAATACTTCGCAAATCTGAAAATTTTAACAGGACACTTTTTTTTATGTTAAGTAGTTCATAATAGTGAAAAATAATGTATTTTAAAGATTTATTATTTCCGACTTTCGGTGACTTGGTTGACTTTTAGTTCTTGAATCGCCAATCTTTTTGATATCAAGCCCTTGGTGTGTTATAATTTTTACATATGTATATCTGTCTAAAACAGAAGTATAACGATGATTTCGATTTTGACATATAAGCGTACTCTTCTAACAAATTTGTCCTGGTATCATTTGAATATAGTTATGCAGAAAGCAGCCAGCTATAGAAAAGTAAAAGTAAAATAATAGTACCATCACGAAACGTGTAAATAATCAAATCTACACGACAGTTAGAATGTTTTTGACTGACAAATATTGCAGAACACTCATTCGGCTCCGTGGACACTGGTTTTCCGCGGAACAAAGTTTGGGAAACCCTGGCTCGGAGAATGGTAAAGAGCCCCGGGCAACTTTATCGGGTTACTTAGAATAGAAAACTCACTTCCCGTAATGTCTTACAATCCACAGCCTACTTTGCCCATTCAAAAGTTAGAAGTGACATAAGACGGAGTGGTAACGGACCAGTAGCCACGCAACTTGGCAGTTTGGCACTATTACCCTACTTCCATCTTTCCTCTTCTTTGTGTGATCTTCTCCTCGTTTCTTGTTTAAAAGATTCATTTTGTAATGTACAAGAAAAAATATTTATTACATCGCCAGGAAACTTCGCGACAATGCCACTTTGGGCTTTGCGAGACTTGTCAAAGTTGAAATGTTATGTTTTAAAAATAAAAGTTCTTAATATTTGCTTCGGCGTTTATTTTAAGTTAAGTTTTTACACCGAGACAGTATTATTTCTTGAAAGTTAAAATAATATTTTAACTTTTTTTTACGTCAGCAATTTTCTTACTCGAGAAATATAAAAATAATAACAGAGAAGTTTGTTGTTAAAATTTTGGTTAAAAAGATATATTGTTTTTAAAAATTTCGTAACTAGAACAGTAATTAATATTCAAGGCTATTTTTTCAAATTAACTCTTTGAAGACTGGAAGTGAAAAAAGGCAGCCTTAGGCTTGTTTGGCGTCACAAAAAAAAAGGTTCCTAATTTCTTTAGTGAAATTCTCGGCAGGTACTATTACATTCTGTTGGGGAAAAAATGGAGAAAAAAGGTTTTATTTAGGAAATGGTTCACGTTTTTTTGATATGGTCAGCGATATGCGCGGATGTCCATGACGGTTCCTATAAAATAAGGGCAAACGATCACGTATGCCAGGCCTCAAAGGGTCAAAGTGGACGACCGTGTAACTTTCTCCCAGGAGCTCGATCTAAACACTTAACACATTAGAGTCCGTCTTGGTTCAAGCGATCCTTGTTTTGTCCTTCGCGAAGAGAGAAATTCTAAGAAATCCCCTTTATTTAAGTATGTTACCACCGTAATAGCAAAGGTTTCACGTATTTTTTCATACGAAAAAGGTTCTGCATTCAAAGGTTTGATGCAAAATTTCACCTTGAAGAATGAAAATTAAATCGGCCAATATGTATTTGACCAAAATTTCAACTTTAAAAAAAATTTGCGTTTTTATGATTTACCCAAATATTTAATTTAGAGGGTCATTTTTAACGATCTGTAAATAACTCGCTATTATAAAATGAGAGTCACGTTGGGGTAGAGTGGGATTCGAAGCACAAACCTTTGAGCCGTGACTCCGAGACACTAGCCACTAGTCACGGGACCACTACCTGACATAAATATTTTATTCTTATGTTTTGATTGTATTCAAGTCCTTTCAATCGAAGATTCTTCGAAAAAAATCGTACATGCCTACCTTCGTATAATGTGATTGATAATAAACGTCGTAGCATCATCATACCCTTATATGAACCTGATGGTGCATACAACACTGCATCGGTTTACCAGACGCACGAACAAATTTCGATACTCAGTTTTTTTTTTCCGCATCCGTTCTTAAGTGAAGCGAGTAAATCAGTAGACGCCTCCAAGAGACCCTGTCGCTAGCAAACACTCTCACCTCTTTCTACGTCAACCCCGCATCCAGAAGTTTGACCGAATAAAGCCAAAAGATTGTCTGTATATTTATCTTTATGTATGCCAATAATCTGTTATATAAATTTAAAGACTTACGCCTAAGGCGTCAGTCCAGTAACGATGAAAATCTGTAATTCAATTAAATTCAATTAATTTATTTAAAAAATAACATGTACATAACAGATTAAAATTCAAGGCGTACATATCATAACAAGAAAATAAATACATCAAATAAACTTTTGATAAAGTAGTAGAAAAATCCTGCTCCAAAAAACTCCTTTGAATACAAGAAACATATCAACATCCTGAACGATGATATTAAGCATAGCTGTAGCCCTTCCAACAGGCATAACCACTGGCAAGTTGGTCCTGATATCGGAATATGAAACAATCTATGCTGACGCTGTTTTGGGTGATTGTCAGGAACATATAAATCAATGCTCTTTATAACCTCAGGATTATCGACCATACCGCACAACAATCGATAAAAAATTGTCGTCAAATACACATTCTTTCTAGTCTCTGGACACTTGGAGACATTGAAGTTAAGTTTGTTTCGTTTTCCCCATTCACATATATTAGATATATCGGCTTAGAAAAGACAAAAATTGTCCAAAGTTGTCACCTTTAAGAAAAGTTTTAAATCATCCGCAAATAACAGAAAACTCGAGTTCAATTTGACATTTTTAATATTATTAATAAAAATAGAGAGCAACGATGGACCAAGATAAGAGCCTTGTGCGATGTCCTAGAAAATATAGAAACAACCTGACGTGAATAGATTAAAGGAGATGTATAGCCTTCTATTTTGGAAGTAGCTTACCATTAATTTTAACATACCACCGGAGAAACCGATCTCATACAGCTTTTTTAATAAGACATCATGGTATCAAAGGCCTTGTCAAAGTCATTATATGAACAGTCTACCTGATGTTCTGAATCTAGAGCTTCCGTGAAGTAGTTCATGAAAACCATTATATTAGTCTCAACCAGCGGCTTTTCCTAAACCCATGTTGTTCATCAATATAAATGGCTCCACTCGGGAAGCAACGATTCTACATATTATAATTTAAAATACCTTAGCTAGTGCAGAAAGAACAGCTGCAGGTTCGTAATTTTCTACAAGCGACTTAGATCCACTATTATGTAAAGGTGTTACTTATGACGTCTTCCATGTATCCGAGTGGTTTTTTAATCAGTTCCACACAACCATTTAAAAAGAATGTTGGATTAAAATCTGGACCGAGAAAATTAGCGTTACTTTATTTTTTAATAGTGTCGGCCACATCTTTTTTATTGATATTTTGAACTTCAATAAACTGTGCACCGGTCTGTAAACATTTTTTAACAATATTAATATCTTAAAGTGGAGGTTTATTGCTATATACTGTTTTAAAATTACCTGCAAATTCCTCAGCTATGTAATAGATAACCACCGTTAATATCAATATTTACAACCAAACAAACTCTACACATCGTAGTGGATCTAATTTCATCCAATGTCAGATCAAAAATAAGAAAAAAAAAATCCGTTCCAATCATGGCAGGAAATATAATAATAAATATAGTTATACTTTCATATCATAGATGAGAGACCGCTGTTTGTTACGATAAGCTTAATTTAAATTCACATGAGACGTAACAAAACATTTGGTTTGTTTTATTTTTGATGAGGAAAGGAAAAACCCTAGAGGGTTGTTTTATATACCGTCCATTGAACTTTCGTAAACTTTATGAAACGCTAACCAATCGTATCAATACATTACGGTATGATGTTTATAAACAAAATTGTGAAAGTTTGGCATTTATTTCTGTGTAAATTTTGAAAATTATATTTGTGTATATTTTTGTTTGCTATAAAGGAGTTTATTAACGGGCTGTGATGGTTAAGGTGAAGGGCATCAGTATGGCAGATAGGCAGAAGGGGCACAAATTTTATATAAGGCCACCCGAACATACTTCGGGCCATGGCGTCGGGCAGGACGTCGGGTTGAGGATGGCAGCAAAAGGACAATAGTCAACGGTGGCAAGATGGGTTACTGTCTTGGCAAAAGGTGGCAACCGGCCGTAAAAAAATCAACCAAACAACAAATCTTCTAGTCCGACGTGTAGATTGAGAACTAGAAGAGCTGACTCCCAAGTAAATGAGGCACACAGCCAGGAAGAAGAATATGGAGTTTTTCATACAACAATATCTTCCAAACAATAAAAAAACTCATGTAAAAATAGACAAATCTAAATAAAAAATTTCAACAAAAAACTAAAAACGAATTTCCCATTCAGGCTGATTAGTTGGCGATGTTAAACAACATGAATTTTTTTTGTTTAAAAACACAATATTTTTTACAACTTAAACATTGAATAAAGTATAACAAAATGATACTTATTCAAACAAAATTACAAGAAAAAATGAAACAAAATACTGTACTAAAAAAAGTATCTCTACTAAAAAAAGGTAATCTAGAAGCACACAATATGAGCTTCATTGTAATAAAAAGGGGAAAGTAAATTCTTCACTTACTGGGATTGAATTGATCTTGATTGGACATTGACTAATTCGCCAAAATAATTACAAAACTTTTTAAAAGCCTTGAAATTCCTTTTGGGAGCTACCAGATCTGTATATTTGACAGCACCTATAACAGGGCAACGGATAGGAACGAGACCACAGGATGTGATGAATACCACAACCAAATACGAGTAATTCATCAATTTTATAATCAGTATATTTATTTAAGTTTATTTCAACAAAGAGAAAAACATTATTGATAAGGGAATATGGAAGTCTAGGCATTTACAGGGCTTGTGACCTGTCATTGGCTGGTTTAAGTGGCCACTTTACACACTGTGTAACATTCACCATTCTGCCCATGTTCGAACATCCACATTTCCTCAACTCTTCCATCTGTTGACTTTTGGAGCAAGCATTTGAACATACTCAAACATTGTTGAATTAACTACCTGGTAAAAGAAGAAGTATACAAATTGGAAAATTGTTTTCAGGCGTTGCCTAGTAGGTGATTTGGTTCAGCCGGATGAACCCACCCACATAACAAAGGTTTCAGCTCTTTATCTTCGCAAAAGTCAACAGATGGAAGAGTTGAGGAAATGTGGATTTTCAAACATGAGCAGAATGGTGAATGTTACACAGTGTGTAAAGTAGCCACTTAAACCAGTCAATGACAGGTCATAAGCCCTGTAAATTCCTAGACTTCCATGTTCCCTTCTCAATAATGTTTTCCCTCTCTGTTAAAATAAATAAATATATGAACAACACCATGGGGAGGAAATCCAGCCAGTCTGCAAGCATTTGGACATACTCGGAAAACTTTCCCACCAGCTATTTTCCTCACTTCAGAACCTCTTTCTGCACTTGCTCGTCAGTTAAACATTTAATTCCACCCATGTGTGCATTTAAAGAGGTGAAAATATGATAATCTGAAGGCCTCAAATCAGGGAATTTTTAACAAGTTTTGCTTCTTAAAGAGTTAGCAAAATTGGCAAAGATAAAAAACTGTTTGAGGGGTGACCTATCATCGATTCTAGTTTAATTATTTTCTAAAGCTGATGCAGGCATTAATAAATGCATAATTCAGTAATATAAGCTTTCCTATCTATAGTTTATTTTAATATTTCTAAACAATATTAGCTTACTAAAAAACAAAAGGGATTCAAAGAGTTTAACCCGTAGGACCCGATACCCTGCAATAGCAGTGGCAAAAAATCATGCCAACAGAACGATACCCTGCGATTGCAGTGTCCGAGTTGTGTGTACTTTTGAACTTAATAATTAGCTCTCCTCGTGACTTAAAGACAAAAGTAAAAATGTCACTTTACCAAACAGGGTATTGTTCGCATGTTGGCTTAGTCAAAATATTTTTTTACTCCAGGATTTATTTTAAATATTATTTTTTCCGAGACGTGGATAATTCAGATATCATCCATCTGACTGAGCGCACACACACAGTCACACGCGGGATCCGGCATATCGCGGTCGATTATCGGTACGAGTCAGATTTCAATGTTTGTGTTATCTTTCGGGTACCCATACGTTTTGTTTATACGGGTGCGGATTGATTTGTTAGAAGAACTGTGAGATAGTTTTTGTAATTATTAGTTGTAAACCTTTCGTTTTCAATAATTGACTGCACATATTAAACTCAATAAACAAAGCTGGTTTGTGAACGGCTGTAGTGTTTATTAAAAAAAAGACATTTATATTTTCTCACGCCATAATGAATGAAGAAGAAATTGAAAGTTTCATATTAGACGAAGATTCCGATTATTCCATGAGTGACGATGAAGATTATTTACCCAAAAATGTTGTAGATTTAGATAAAGATAATCATGATTATGGCGGAGAAATTGATGAATCCGAATTTACGGAGCTTCAATCTCTAACAAATATTTGTAATGATCCTCAAACTTCACACAGTGAAACTTTACACAGTGTTCCTCAATCTTTAGCAGAATTCCAGAGTGATCTACTACCTTTAGAAGACTTACACTGCGACATTTATTCGCCTCAGTGGGAATGTGGCAATAGATTTAATCCTATTTTATTTGATTTTGACGAACATCGGGTTTAAAAAATTGCGAGTTGAATGAGGAAAGTTGTGAATTAGATTTTTTTGAACTTTTTTTAAGCAACGATATTATAAGTACGGTTGTTATAGAAACAAACAAATATTTTCAAAATGTGAAAGCCACTAAAGAATTTCCAGCACACTCTCCGTACCGAAAATGGAAAGATGTAAATATTAAGGAATTATATATATTCATCGCTCTCACCGTGCTAATGGCTAGGCTTAAAAAAGGTAAAATAAGTGATTATTGGACAACAGACAAACTGGAGTTTACATCTATATTTGGTGAAACGATGCCGCGCGATCGATATTTATCAATTCTCAACATGTTACACTTTTCAGATAACGAAAAACAAGTAGCGGGCGACTCGACATACAAAATAAGGGACTTTGTAAATTCTGTTTGCAATAACTATAAAAAATATTTTTACCCGTACAAAAATCTGTGTATTGATGAGTCCCTAGTTTTATTCAAAGGTAGGCTTCAAATAAAGCAGTATCTTCCGATGAAAAGACATCGATTTGGTATAAAACTTTTTGTGTTGTGTGATGTTAAAACCGGATTTATTCTCCAATTTGTTATATACAGTGGTGCAAAAACTAATATAGAACTAAATAATGTAGAACAAGCTGTGTCGACGCAATTAGGTATATCTGGGAGAGTAGTAGTTTCGTTATTGAACGATTATCTTAATAAAGGACATATACTTTATGTGGATAATTGGTACAGTAGTCCACTGCTGTTTAATTATCTTCATAGTAATAAAACAAATGCTTGCGGAACGGTGAAGAAAACGCGGAAAAATATGCCGAAATTCGGAACAGTTAAAAAGGGAGACATCGAGTGGAAGCAATCAGGTTGCAATCTTGCTATGAAATGGCACGATAAAAGAGAGGTTCACATGCTGACCACTGCACATGATACGTCAATAATACCTACTGGCAAAGAGGATAGGACGACGAAGACCCCGAGATTAAAACCATCATGCGTGATAAACTATAATAAGCATATGGGTTCAGTCGATCGATCCGATATGCTTATTACATTCATCGAATGTGTGCGGAAAACCATAAAATGGTATAAAAAAATTTCGTTTCGGACAATTGATGTGACAGTTTTAAATGCGCAAGCAATGTATAAGTTGAAAACAAATAAAAAAGTAAGTTTAACAAAATTTCATAAAGAACTCGTTAGACAACTTTTGCAAAAATACCATGACCCTGATCATAAACCGAGGACCAGCAGACCGAGCGATCATCCGCTAAGACTTACTGCTCGGCATTTTCCATCATTTATACCACTGCCTCCTGATGCTAAAAGAAAATCCGCATTCCGTGAATGTCACGTTTGCAATAAAACCAAACTACGACCAAAACGACGTGTACAAACTAGATTTTGGTGCAGACACTGTCAAATTCCTTTATGTCCAGATACATGTTTTGAAAATTATCATACCCTCCAAAAATTTTAGATTTAATTATATTTACATTTAGTTCAACAAAACAATATCCACATGTGGTCACTGTTTTGTATGCTGACACGGCGTACTGTGATTGTGTGTGTGCTCGCGGGAATAATATCGAATTGTTTAGTGTAAATCGTTTTTATTTATTATTGACATTAAGATTCTTGAAACAGAGGATCTATTATGCTAGAAAATAGTTTGTTCTCAGATCACACCAAAGAATTTTTACCATAATATTTTTCCTGAACTTAATGTGAGTGTTTCTTTCGCTGGATGATGTATAATAAAGGTAATTATTTTTGTTTTATAGCTCTAAAATCTTTTTTACCATAGTAAAAACATATTTATAATAATTTATTTTAAAAGGTATGGCTTAAACGTTCAATCGATATTTTTTTCTTTAATTTCGTAACGTTTTTTTAATGCATAAAAAAATAAAAAGAAAGTTAGCCAGATATCAAAACTTTACGTCGTTCCAGGGGAAGAGGTACCAAAATTACGGGCAGTTGCCTAGAGGTTAAGAAAGTGATGTTTAAGAATATTTTATTTCTTGGCAACCGCTTTGAATATTTGAGAGCATAAATCATTATGTTTATCGCATTTTCGTCCAAACAAATCTTATATACGTTAAAAATTTTAAACACGTGCAAATATGGATTAAAAGGAAAAATTAGCAAATATGAAACGGAATATACCGTTATTTAACAGGAATATATTTATAAATGACATTTGGATATTAATACAATGAAAATGTTTTTAAAATTATTATGAAAATAAAACTTTGTTATTAGTTTTACACTATTTAGTAAATACGTACATGTATAATTATAGTTTACTATATTAGTTTTATATTACCCGTCGATAAGAGGAGTGCTCTCCCGAAACTATAGTAGTGTTCTTGTAAAAACAATAAAATTGTGTAACACTAATAACAAAGACAAACAAATTTATTTTTATGATTATTTCGGTTGCTTATCACATCTTGATTTCTTTTATAAACATTTATTTTTATTTATAAATATATTTTTTTATTTTTAATATATCCGGATAGTTGACATATCTATTTCAAATTGCATTTTATTTATATTTCTGTTTTTACACAACGTTAACACTATTCAGCATTACGTACTTAATTTTAGAATGAGAAATGATCACAGACAATTGAGATCTTTCTTAAAATAAACGCTGTGTCTGAAAGATACAACATGATCCATAAAAAAACAAAAAAAGTACCCACAACCGAAATAATTACCGCACATGCACTAGAATTAATGAACATTCAACAAACGACAGGAGTTAAGATAAATTTGAGAATAAAGGAAATAATGACTTCACAGATGAAATTATTCAAACAGCTGTCAAATAGGGTCTTCATTTGAGACTCGAGACTTTCGAAATTTTGAGTCTCGTGACATTTTTAATATCGAGACTCCGGAGATGCTAGTATCGAAATTTTTGAGTTTAGCAGTGCGACTCTAAACGCTTTGCTAGCACTTAATTTATCTACTAATTACGTGCTAGCAACGTTTTCTCTACCCCCTTAAGAGCGTTCAAAATCACATTACAGGTGTTAAAAGGTGATTCTATTATGGGAAAGAAACGATTCTCGCTGGATAATCTCATTTCGATACAGGTCGTATTTTGGTTTTGTTCGAGTAAATTAGATATTTTTCTCGGACGCTTACCTTTGCTTATATAACTTTGTTAATGGTGAATCTAGATGAACGAAATTTTGAGTGTTAACTATTTAGTTATCATTTAAAAGAAATCGTTTACTAATTGAAAAATGTCTAACTTACATCTAGTTGAAGTTGACAGTAAGATGGCGGACACCGCGGTTTAGTATTCGGACTTTCAGTGTTTTTTATGCATTACTATGTTTACTGCACATATTTTAACAAAATTTATTTCCAGAACTCTGAAGTTTTTACCAAATACATTTTCACGTGTAGATGCGTAAAAATTGCGAAAATTTTGAATGACTCCTATGATGTAATTTATTTACTACAAAAAAATAAAATATTTATCTCCATATATAATAAAACTTGTGAATATGGTGCGAATTAAAAATACAGGTATATTTGGGAAGTAGAATCATAACCCTAATCTAGTGCTTTTGACACGATGGCTAAAATCTCTCAGGTTCAAATCCTGAAAAAATAATCGAGTGGAGTAAGTCCGCCTAGTAGTCGGTTGGTACATTTGCTTAACACGTTCGATGTCCTTTGTTCGATTCCTGGAAGCGTAGTCGAGAAATATTGTCACTAAATATTTTTCGCAGATATTGTTATTAGTTTCACAAAATAATAATGTCAAAATCTGTTAAAAGTCATATTCTATTTTGTCGTTGGTAAATTAAACGAAAACCACCAATATAACGTCAACCATTAAGTTAACTGTCGCAAATATTATAAAATATTATTCGTTCACTCGCTGTTTCAAATACCGCTTTGAAAAGGCAGAGAAGAACATGAATGTGTGCATAGAATAATAAACGAAATATTCACAAATGGGTAAGTGTGTAAAACGGTTATAAATTCATAGTTATGTGTGCGTGGAGGGGCTGAAATCAGAAAACGTTTTAAGAGGTCAGATTCCTCTAACATTATTTGTTCCCTAGTGATGTAATGAAAGAAACGTGCCCAAAATACCACCCTTACATACATACGAATACAAACATGGAGGTCACGGGTTACTTCACACATACGTGGAATCGATACGACGATCGCAAAGAATATAAAACACCCTAGTAATGACATCTTAGTAACTTGATTCCCGATTTCTAAACAAACGGACTAGCGTGTTTTAAGATTTTATAAAATGTTTAAAGTATTCATTTATTTATTTAAAAGTACAATACAGCACTACTGCAAATTACATGATTTATAAATGATATAATTAGGTAATCACAAAAAGATGTTTTTAAAAAAGCATAATGGATTTTAAGGTCATAAAAACAAAAGTTAATTAAGACGATTAAGTCACCTATATACATTATGATAAATAGTTAGAGAAGAAAAGTCTAAAACTGGTGATTCCAGCATGAAAAAGATCCACCTCTCTCGGTAAGCTGTTCAACAGACCAATTATTCTCCCCACAGGAATCATTTACGGTAAATTTGTCCTGCATTCTGGAAGAACAAATGGTACATGTTGTTTACCTCTTAAATAGATTATCGCAACATTTACTTTTATACGCTCCAAAATGTTGGGATTGTTAATTAACCCGTTCAGAAGGGCATCATGAGCAAAGCAATTTTCCTTCTGATCTACAAACTTGTGAAACCAAGAATACATTAAAGAAATAATGATAATATACGTCCGGGTACATAGGGCATTGCAGATTGCATTGAAAGATCGCATTAAGAAATTGCATTGAAAGGTCGCATTTTGACAACATTCAGCCTACTTTTACTCTCGTTTTTACAATTTCGTACTTTGCTTCTATTCATAAAGAACGGCACCAGTACTCCATTGAGTTTATTGAAGTACATTGTTCACCCTGTTCTCGGCACTCACCCTCCTTTAAATTGTTTTCTCGGTATTTCCATCCCTAGTACACATAAATGAGAAGGTGTAATCGTGGCAACTTTCCAGATACACAAATTCCTCTACCGGTTTTAGGATAACCCCATACTTAATGATCACACGGTTAGTCATAATTATTTTTCTGTCTAATACCAACATTCATCTGCAAATCGCTCCCAAACCGGATTAAAAAGTGCAATTGTTTTGTGAGTGACAATTCTTATTTGTTGTTTAATAATAACATCAAGGTCAACGTCAAGGTTTAATTTTTTTCTTAAATCAACTAGTTTTTGAAATTAACATTAAATCATAAAATCTGAAAAATCTAAATGAAATCGAGCGATGTACATCGGACAAACTGCCAGAAACATTACGAGAGTAATACGTACAAAAGTGAGCAGGCTCGGCTACCCCTAAAAATCGGCTATAGCCGGACACTTCATATTAACGGGACATATTTACTGTATTTTATTTATTTTTATTTATTTATGTAATACTTTATATACATATAAGGGCAGGCATAAAGCCTTATGGCAATTTCTTCCTACGTACCCAAACCGTTCAGTTTAAGAAAATAAAAAGTCTACAAAGTAGCATATAAAAAGTATACAGAATCTTATAATTTTCAAAATTTGAAACAAAAATAAACATAAAATTTACACTTTACTATAAAAAAAGGTGAAGACATAAGGTTTCTTTGAGCCTGATAGACTTAGGGACACCAAAGAATCACCAAATTCGATAAGTAAAAAACGCCATCAAAATTTATAAACATCCCGACAACATGAAATGTGATGATGGAATGCGATGAAAATCATCCTGGTACAGAGTAATGAAAAAAAAAATTGAAAGCGTACAAACCGATTTTATTTTAACAAGTACACAGGAAAAGATTACAGTTCACTGTGTGAAATAGAACCTAAAACCTGGAAGACTGTTTGCGACTCGATAGCAGATGCTCTTAAGTAAAATCTTGAATAAGGAAAATGAGTGGAGTTACGTCCGCCTCGTTGTAAAAGGAACGTCGCATTCGCGTACCATTCTTCAGATTCTAGGTTCAATTCTTGGCAAGTTGAATGAAAAATATTGAGTTTAAAGGTTGATTGAATTACGATATTTTGTTGTTACTGCTGGCACCTGAAGCTTAAAAAGGATCACATTACTTTCGAAAAAAGATTATCGAAATACGTTGGTTTTGGATTACCGATGCAGTGCCTTATGCACCACTAGATGCAAAATTATTACAAATTTATCTTTGCTGAATTACTTAATAAAATAAAATAAACAAATAAATAAATATTAGCACCTACGTTTTTTCACCCTTATTCCACAGCCCTTATTATATTATTATACCACTTACATAACGTACCTCACTTTGTAAAGATATTGCTAATAGGTCTGTGCACCCGATCACATTTTTTCCCTCGTCTCAGTCAGCATTTCTTTCAAATTTATCTCTTGTGAAATAATCATAATATTTTATCTCGCTGTGGTAGCAAAGTATGATCATCATTTTTACTTAAGGTTTATGGCGAATTCCACAGTAGTTCAATGCCAAAGGCTTTTTTCCAAGAATATATTTCTCAGAGCAATAACTTACGATAAAGAATCTGCTTTGTTATTTTTAGTCAAAACTGTAGGCATTTTTAACCGAGTCAAAATACATATTAATCATCTTGTTTCTTTACCGAAGATAACTCAATTTTTTGTAAATGAAATACGATAAGAAACATTTTTGTATGCTAACAGATAGAAAGTCTTCAAACGAAACATTAATCTCTCCTTAAAAATTATTATTTTTAATGTTTACGTTATAATATCTTTGATATTATAATGGAAAATCAAACGATTGTACTTTTAAAAATATATATATAAATATGCATTCTTACGATTTACTTGAACATTTCAATTTTGGGGCCATTTTAGAAGAGTTGTAAATAACTCAATATTAGAAAATGGGAATCAATGCTAGAGCGGGATTCAAACCTCGGATCTTTGATTTGCCAGTCCGGGACGCTAACTACAGGACCACAGCCGAATTCAACTTTTAATTAATAAAACAAATTAATCTAAAGTAAATTCACATTATTATTTTTATAACATTCGGATAATTTATATAACACCGTTTTTGTGAAAGTACCTAGAGGGGGCTGTTCAAAAAATACAAATTGCAGATACAGAGCGCATGGTCGATTGGGATTCTCGTTTCTCGTCTCCAGCTTCCAATTTCCGAAGGGTAGCTTTCGTAGATTTTGGGTAATTACTGTCACACGTGTGGCTAACAGGTTGTTTGCTACTTCTCGGAAGATGGTTGATGCCCACGTGTACTTACCAAGGGAAGGGATGGTGCCTATTGTTCCAATGGTTTTGTATCCATTTTGGTCTGCATTATTTCCTTTTATAATGGGCACGCCAAATTCCAAAATTTTTTTTGATTAATATTAGACAAACTTGTGTATGAGTTATGATCCTCCATGGAAAATTTGGGTCGTCGTTGACTGAGTTCAACAGCTCCAGAGCAATGTTTTTGCGATGCTGTTTTTGGTTGAAATTGAGCAATTTTGGTACGAATTTCGCGGCGACCCGTCTCATGCCCAAATCATTGGTAAAAATCAAATGGCATAAGCCAATCGATATGTTTAGGTCTTGAACAACTTTTAAACGGTGATTCAACAATTGGACATTACTATTTTCTTCACTTTATCAATGTTTTCATCTGTTGTTGACGTGCTCGGGCGTCCGGCACGCTCTTCGTCGTTCACATCTTCTCGGCCCTCTGAGAACATTTTGTACCACCGATAAACGTTGCTTTGGTCCAAAATAGCTTTACTATATATCACAGTCAACATTTGCAATGCGTCTGCTCACTTATTTTTATTTTTCACACAATATTTGATACCGATTCTTTGATACATTTTCTGGAATAGGCAAAAATCGAAGACGAGCCAAAACACGTGCAAGCAAAGCAGCTGTCAAAAATTAACTGAACAATTAAAATGACTGAACTTGTCGGCATAAGTGGCAACATAACGCCATAAAAAAGTCGAATATAGGTAACCCGCGGAAATTCAAAATTTGCGATACTTTTTACCTCGTATATTTGTACGATGGGGTTAGCTGGTTGAACGGGTGCGCTATGAGCTATTATTTCTTTTTGATAATCTCGATTCTTAAATTTATGGTTTTTCTCTCATTAAAATACTAAAATTTGGAACATATTTTTTTTTTTTATATTTTAAAATTTTCACTTTTTTTATCATACATATTTATTTACATTTAAAAAAATGTTCACATGCTGCAAAAATTTTTTAAAGTAGATAAATTTTGGTGCCTTATATTGCTATTTTGGGAAATGCATATAAACTATTTTTACAGTTTTATTTATGTTTCTATTGTTTTCATATTCAGTGTGTATTTAAAAAAACATTAAAGAAATATTTGTGTTCTTACTATTAACCCATTTTTTTTAATTTTGCGGGGGCATTTTCAACGACGTGTTAATAACTCGCTATAGCAAAATGAGAATCAGGTCGGGCTAATTTGGGGCTCGAACCTGGCAGCTCTGATCTGTGAGTCAGTGACACTCACCACGGAACCACAACCCGACTTTGTGTAATGTTTGTTATTATTTTCACAAAATACAATAATATTTTTGCTTTTTCTTTTGAGATAGTCGTATTTTTATTTCCGAATCGGATATTTTTCGCAATGAGTATTACAATAGTTTCCGGGTGTTTTTATCGACATTGGTAATTTCTGAGAAACTTTATAAGATCACACATCTCCTGGCATCAAGTTTCCGAAACACCCTTTACCTGATAATAATATATATCACTGTATTGAAGAGGGATTTCGGACAACTGATATAAATTCAAACCCTTCTAATCCACGTGTTTTGAACTGAAGGGAGAATCGATAAAACGTTTCCGGGACATAAATAAAAAGTATTCAATTTCCTTTTTATTATAAATATATACAAAATTCACCGAATTTTTATCTATAATCAATTCAAAGAAGCTCAAGTCGGACAAAAGTAGAAAAACCGTACAGTATAATAAAATCCTAAAAATATTAGTACATACACAGAAATTTATTTTTACTCACTTATACTCGGTATATATAATACAATAAAATTGTAACGGGTTGTGGACTCCAGATCAGAAAGGCCGAAGTACGAGCCCGACCTTAGCACTACTTGCTTCCTGTTTTCTAACACGGTTATTTACGCCTAAATATATGGAAAACATAAATATTTGCGTAAATTATAAGATCCCAAATATTTCGTGGTACTTACTAAAGATAAGCATTTAAGTTTTTATAAAAATAGCGATAACAGTGACCGTTTTACAATTTTTTTTTTATAAATATTCATATATAACCATTTACCGACATTCCTATGTCTACCGGTTTCAAGATGTACTCGTCTCTTTGTCAGAACACAAATTAAACCAACATGCAAAACCCACTATACACCATCACTATAGTTGTTGCACAAAATTATAAAGTCAAAATCCCATGCATTTTAATAAACTACCATTACATGCACTGATTAGGTTATAAAAATATTATAAATGTTGTTGGAGAAAGAGTTGAAAAAATAAGGATTTGATAAAAGGAGGGGCCTAAGTTTAATAGATATAGGGTGACCATTTCAATGGAACATCGAACAATGGGCTATATTGAAAGGTTGTTTGATTATTGATCAAAGGAACATTATTTTTTAAAACTTTCCTAATTATAAATATTTCCATATTATTTACTTTAAACCCTTTAGCATTAGTGTGTAAGATTTGAACTTCTGTATCTTTATTAAAATAATGGTTAAAATTGATTGCGTAATTTACGAATTTTGAGATATTGTTATTTCGAAGACACCTCATTTGTTCTTTAACACGATTATCAAAAAAAATGTTCTTCCAACATGAACTAAAGGACAAAAATTGCATTTCAATTAGTAAACACCTGAATTATTTAAAAAACTATTTTTATCATTACTTTTAGGCAACAATTTATCAATTTTATTATTTGTATAAAAAAAAAGTTTTGATATCATTTGTTAAAAGATTAAATTTGTGAATATATTTTTTACGTTAAAAATTCTTCTCGTTTCAAAATCATTATAAGTATTATTATAATTAATGTTATGGTATAAAAATAGTTTGATTGATGTTTTCTTTAGTTTTCTGTTCTTGTGTTTTGCATGTTGGTTTAATTAGTGTTTTGACGAAGAGACGCGTACGTCTCGAAACCGGTAGACATAGAATAGTTGGTATGTGGTTATTTACAAATATTTAATAACATTTAGATTTGGTTTTATTTCAAATTAATGTTTGTATAGGATTCAAACGAAAAATTATCATAATTTTTGCCTACTTCATAATCCATTGTAAAAGTAAAAAACGATAAGAGATTACTGATTAGCCGTAAAATATTTAAAATATAATATTTAATCACTAGATGCCAACAGTCATTAACATTTAGCACGTCAAGTCAAAGTGACTTGAATTTTTTGTCAAAATTTTAATTACTCCTGTCAATGTTACCTTCCCCCTTCAATTTCACAGTACTAATTTCAAATAAAATGACAGTCTGCGTCGATGACAGAACCTGTCCGTCATTCCTAACGCTTATTACTAATCGATTGTAATTCTAGCAACAGAATAACAGTACTCATTTTTAATGGTAAAGAATTCGTTTTCAGAGATGAGTCATTTATTTCCAAATAAGAGTTTTAGAAATAGACGAATCAGATGATCTTTATGATAAAAAATTATGACAACGCGAAGAATTGATGTGACATGATGAATTAATGCATATATTTTTTTTTTTATTCGATTTTTTTTTATCAACCCTTACGGATTAATATAACATTAATTTTACAAAAACAATAAATATTTTTTCATTCATATTCGTTAGTTATAACGTTGATAATAATATTTTTTTCCCCTTTTGAAAAGTTTATCTGAGTCTTTTGTTTAGTTTTGTCTGATAGTTTATTGTAAAATTTCAGTCCTTGATTTTTTTGTTTTAAATGTCCTTGTCTCATTTTGAAATGTTGTATGTGATATTTTTTTGATATTCTTGTATTGTATCCATATTTATTACTTATTTTTTAAAGTTGTAGTACTTTGTATACAATGATATAATTTATTTATTTATTTAACTTTTTGTACGTAATGTTTTTTGTACATTGGCGGGCTTATTGCCAAATGGCAATTTCTTCCAACCAACCAATGATATCAGTGGCTAACTTATGAATAAATTTTGAAAGTTTACTGACATTTAATGGTTTTGTTTTTTTAAAGTGTTTACTAGTTAGTTGCTGTGTATTTATTTGATTTATTTAACTTTTTGTACATCATGTTATTTGTACATTGGCGGGCTTATTGCCAAATGGCAATTTCTTCCAACCAACCAATAAAATAAAAGTTTTATTTTTTATAAATCAAGTTACAGAACATATTCAATAGAAAAAAAAGATTAAAAAGCTAAAGATATATAAAAATAGAAATAAACGTATTTGTTTATAAATTACCATAAATCAAAACTATTACCCAATCGGACAAAGGAAAAAAGAGGAAAGACAAAAAAGGAAAGGAGGAGAGATTAAGGAAGAGAAAGGAGATGTTTCTTCAGACGTGATTTAAACAGAGATAATGTAGTAACATCTTTGATGGTGGATGGGAGATGATTCAGGTTTCAGCTGACAATCTTATTTCAATTATTCACTACTACTTAGTACTAAAGACATATTTTATACTATTATAAAAATCCGCACAGCACGGTAAAAACACGCAGGGTGAATTCAAATTGTATCATAACTTTAATATTTGTAAATATAGATATATATATAATAGAATTTATAACTAAGTAATATTCTCATGGATGTTTATGTGTGTATATGTATGTTCATGTGTATATATGTGTTTATATGTATGTATGGATATGTATGTGTGCATGTACGGGTATATATATGTATGGATATGGATGAGGATGTGCTATAGATATAGACTTAGATATAGATATAGATATGGATATGTTAATAAATAATGTTTTTAATTAAATTCTTTGTGCCTATTAAATATGTACACACTTTTGTTTTAAATTTTGGTACTCCGGTTCTGTATTTATTATTTTTTTATCTTAAAATTGCGTTATCATTCACTCATTTTTTGCTTTTTTTACATCTTTCTAAATATTTTTTTGAAAGCATAAATTACATGTACTTTTTTTTGCTCCTTATATTTAAGTTACGAGTCATTATTATTATACAACTATGTAGGGCTATCATATGATTAATTGTAAAGGATCTTTACCGACAAGCCATATTCATTGGCTTGGTGAGTCCTGTAAAAAAATAAAAAATTCAAAAGGTTTTTAAAATAACTAAAATGTAATATTGTATGTAAATAATACATAAATAAGTAAATAATTATTATTTTTATGTTATTTAATATCAATGAAATCGCTTTATCTATGAAATGATCATATGTCATCAACCGTCCTCCACATTTGAAGATCGTTTAGTTTTGTCAAATAAATATCATTCGTCAGATGTAACTTAAACAGTTTATTTTCAATAATTCTATTTCGGTGATATGTTATTGAGCCACATTTTAAATGGAAGTGTTTAAAATTTTTGCAATGTGTTTTTTTAATAAAATATCAAACATTCTTGGTTTATTTCAGATAAGGAAATCCTGAATTCCCTTGACAGGTTTCCTCTACTTAATAAAAATGTGTCAACATGTCCTTTACAACTTTTACAACTCTGAAACTTTTATCTCTAAATGTAACTATACAAATATTGTTGATCTTAACCATGAATAATCGACTTCTCCCCCGATAATAAAGCTATGCAGACACAAAAAATGTAACTTTGTATTATTTTGAAGAAGTTTTATACTGACGGTAAATATTCTTTTGTAATATGATACGATTTTTATACAACGAAAACAAATAAACCTCATATATTTTAAGTAAAAGAGATTTGTGAAAAGGTAGGAATAATATTTATTGAATTTTAAAAAATATACATTTTATTTTATTGCTTGGTTTAAAAAAAGGAGTGTTAAAAATTTATTATGGAAACGGTGCTGTAACCAAGTGTTACACTAAGCAGTCGACGGAATATTCTGAAGTACGGACAATTAAAAGAAAAAACATAGAGACATCCTATTTAATAATTCCGTTTCCATAATTTATAAAAATAATTATATAATTTAGGCCGGTTTTAGCAAAATAATTTCAATATCATAATTTTGCAGGTCATTTAACTAGCGTACGCTCCCGCACACTGCCAGTAACCAACTGAATTTAATGAATTAAAAAAAACACACATGGCTAATGTTTTCATTGTCTTATGCATAGTACAAGTTTGCTACAAGTACAAGCTTGTTATCTGGATACTGTTGTCTATTTTACACAAACACCGGCCGCAAAATGGCGTTTGTGTCTTCCTTGTGTTAAACAGATTTATTTATTGTTGTACTAGCATCACTTTCACTCATTTGATTATTCTTCGCATAGCAAGGATAAATATTTTTAAAATTGAACTTCAGCATATTTAAACAAATAATACTTTACAAATCCCGTGTGAAAAAACTAATTGAAGATTACAAAAAAATACAATTTCATCCTTTAAAAAAATAAGAGTGATGTGTAAAGTGTTGTATCTTTTGTAGACTCATTTTACACCATAAGCGCAAAGAGTTAAGTCAAGAAGTAAGATGACATATTTGAATTAGTGTTCGTAAGCGATAAAAAAAGATTTTTCGCCTTATTAAGCAGGCATAAGATAAGTTTATTCTAATGTGAAATACGTTGTGCTTTTTTGACAGTAAGTAGCTTGAACATTTTCCTTGTAGAAAAAAATTGAGCCTTTTTAAACGTTATCTCTCGTGAAATTAAAAAGATTTTCTCTGAATGATGGAAAGTATCCATGATTTTGGAATCTTAAGGAGCCTGTGTTCATGATAAGATTCACGATAAGAAAAATTACAAAAGAGAAATGAGAAAATATAAAATTCAACTTAAATTTGAATATATCTCGCATTATTCAAATCGAATGAATGAAAATCGGATTAAAGCGTGGGATTTGAAGGAAAATAAGCCGAAAACCACAAAGGTTACCAACGTATTTCCGTTTATTTCTGATTAAATTGATCACAAAAAACTCCTGCAAAATAACTACGATATTGAATCGCCTTGTTACGGGGGGTTTAAAATATTCGATTTATTTTTATATTCATTGGAATGTGAAAGGTCTTTTTAAAGGGTGGTTTATGGGTGTATTTTAATTTTAGTATCCTTTAAAAAGTTTGAATGACATTTACCATTCAGAATCGAAAAGGGTATTTGTAATTTGGTTTATAAATGTTTGAATCATTGGTCAATCCCTTTTTTTGAGGTTTACCTTAGTAAATATTTCAATAACCCATACTACTTAATTAATATCAAATTTATTTTCTATTATTATTTATGTTTAAAGCATTAACTTTGGGGGCAAACGTTTTGACTAATGTTAGTAAATATTAGTTTAAAAACACATACCGACTTTTTTAGTCTACTGGTTTCGAGACGTATCCACCTCTTCGTTAGGACACTCACTACACCAACATGCAAACACTAAAATACACTTGTGTAAAATACAGTCTCGAAACCGATAAACTAAAAAAGTCGGTAAGTGGTTATATACTAATAATCACTTTTAAAATAAAGTAAAATTGTTCGTAACTTTTGAAAACTTTATTTATTCTTCTTTATCTATTTCAGAGTCAAAATACTTCTCTTCTGATACAATACACTTATGCCAAAATTTTTTCCAATACTAGAAACAATTTTTAAAGTAGATTTTCGGAATGGCCTTTAAATCGCGCAGCGATTCGGTATTTATCTCTTCAATCGCGTCAAAACTTAAGCTTAGGGAATAGCCACACGGTCAAAAGTCACACGGTGCCAAATCAGGCAATTACTATGGTTGTGGAGCGAAATGAGTTGAATTTTAGTTGAGTTGAGTAAAAACCAAAAATTGTCTGCCCATTATTCTGTTTTTTTTACGAATAGCTTTACGTTAACGTTGCATAACCCCCAAATAATATTTTTTATTAACAGTTTGGCCCACCGCAACGAATTCATAATGCACCACACCACAATAATTGAAGAAAGCTGTTAACACGATCTTGATTTTGAACGATTTTGGCCCGATCTTTTCAGCCTTGACTCATCTTTTGCATGGAATCCGATTAATTGGTTGGTTGTTTTTGGATTGTTTGCATAGATCCAAGTCTTATCACTAGTTACCATGCATTTTATTTTATCCTGACAGTCAAATAATCTGGACTGATTCAATTGAAATGTTCACAGTATTAACGAGGTTTTTAATTGTCAATAGATGATTTTTGAGCACTAAATCTTTGATTTCCTTGACGTGTTGTTCATCAGTCGATGTCAATGGTCGTCCAGGGCGATTTTCATCTTCAACGCTTTCTCTGCCTTCTTTTGATTATTTTTTTCACTTATAAACATTTTTGTGTGCCATAAACTTGTCACCAAAGACCTGGTACAACATTTTTAATATTTCCGCCGCAGAAATTTCACTTCGCAAACAAAATTTAATGTTACTTCTTGCTCAACAAATCAGACACTATAAAAATCGCGAAGTAAACATTTTTTTGCTCACAAAACACGTGCAAAACTACTGAACAAATGCAGGGTTTGACATAAAATTTGACATAAATGTCAGTGAAAGTACTATCAACCTAAAAATAAAGATTTGCTTTAGTCAAAGAGCCCGTGTATTTTAAATTTAAAAATTGACCTGGTTTTTTCATCACAGTAGTAGGTATATGCATTCTTATGATTTACTCAAATATTTTTATTTCGGGTGCATTTTTTTAAAGTTTTTAACCTTGTTAGAAAATTGAAAACAAGTTTTGGTTGGACGGGATTCGAACTTCGGAATCCGTGACACTACCCACGGTACTGCAACTAGGACAACAAACAATCTTAACTAAATAAAGTTTAAAGAATTATTTTCAATGCGAAATATCTACAGATAAAGCATTACTACTACCAATTCTAGATTACGCTGATGTTTCTATGACTGATTTAAGCTGTGAGCAACTTGGTAAACTTGAACGACTTCAGAATACGGTACATTTTTGGTCTTAGGAAATATGACCATATTTCTAATTATCGTAGGCAACTGAAATGGATCAAAATTAGACAGCGGAGAGAATATCACTCCCTCTTACTTATGTTCAATGAACTTCATAGTCCTAACGCTCCTATACACCTGCGTGAAAAATTTCAACGCTTATCAGTTCATGGTTAACTTCTTCGTTCTGATTCTCAAGGCACTCTAAATACCCATCTACAATTCCTCTTTCTTCTCTAACTCATGTACTCATGTACATGAGTTATCTCTCATCCACCATCAAAGATGTTACTACATTATCTCTATTGAAATCACGTCTGAAGAAACATCTTCTTTCTCTTCCTTAATCTCTCCTCCTTTCCTTTTTCCTCTTTTCTTTTTTTTCTTTTTTTCCATTGAGTAATAGTTTTGATTAATGGTAATTTATAAACAAATACGTTTATTTTTATTTTTATATATCTTAACCTTTTTAAACTTTTTATGTTCTGTAACTTGAATTAGAAAAATAAAACTATTATTTCGTAGTTTGGTTGGTAGAAATTGCCATTTGGTAATAAGCCCGCCGATGCGCAAATAACATTATGTATAAAACGTTAAGTAAATAAATAAAGTACTTATATTTACGTACATATTTAAGCATTTGAATGTTTCATCGTCTCTGGACTTTCGTGCAGTGAAAATGATCAAGAAACCTAGCGATTGGTGTACCAATTCAAAGCCTTATGCACCATTAGATCTGTAAATGGGAACGACGATTATTAAGTAATTTGGCACTTTTAATGATGGTTTCATTCTTATATTTAACTACTATAAATTTTCACGATGATTCAATTTTGTTCGTATGTATCTTTTATCCTAATTCTGACTCAGAAATAATTATCAATCAAAAGCACTTGAGTTTCAATTGAAGTCATCCTTTAACAAGATCATCTTATACTTTATATCATTCTAATGTATATCAAAGCGTCAATTTATTTTCATAACAATGCTGCCACTAAGCTGTCAAAATAACTTGATTCGATAAAAAACTCGACAGCTTTAATTATGTTTTCACTCTGTTAAACAAGTTTTTACTAGTGTACATTAGTAAAAAAAAAAATTTTCAATTAAAAACAGTTTGGTTAAAAATATCAAGAGCAAATTTTAATATTATCAAATATAAAACACTTAAATGTCATTTTAATCAGATTATTTCATTTGATTATATTGTACATGTTCCGGAATTTATTCATAAACCTAGAGGCATCGTCAACCCCGCAAAATCCAAAATGTTATATTTGTGGATTTTTAGCTGGGATGACCCAAATATAATGAAGTGGTGCCAATGGAAGGACATAAAAATGACACAAAGTAGGAACTTAGCGGTACTCGTTGCTCAAATACGTTTTATCGCTTTTTTTTGTCGGGAGGGGTAAAGGTTTGCAAAAGGGATGCTAGTTCGAGAAATTAAAGATTTACTCCATTTGAGATCATATTTATTTATTTTTTAAATGACATTTTGGAAAAAAAATATTATGATTTTTTTAAAGCTTACCGCGAAGAATGTTCCTCTTAAGTTTCATGGTCCTGCCCTGAAAAACCGTGCATAAATAAATCCTTTTTGTTCAATGACTTGTAATATGTAATATTTTTTCCATCTCATCACATCCCCGAAGTACTACGAAGGTTTACTTTTCTCAACGGTATTCACTACATCCCTTTATATTGAAACGGGTAGGTAGTTTTATTGTAATTTCACCATTAGTAGTATTAATAAAATAATATTTGCAGTGTCTATCGTTTTAATTGAACTATGAAGTTATTTTACTGATTTACTTCTCAATATAAAACTCTAAAAAGTCTATTATCTAATAAAAATGGTACTATTTTGATGGCTCTGCGGTAAGTTATAAAAGAACGACTTTCCGTTATCATTCTCAGAAATACATCACAATATCGTCTATCGCGGATGATAAGTTTATAGTAATATTTCATTACTTTATATCATAACTGCTCCCAAATAAAACGGAATAGTCTGAAGAAGCATTAAAGCAATAAAACTTTCTCGTTTGACGATCAAGGAACAATGTACTCTGTGTAAATATTTCTTAGGATGGAGAGAGATTGCGCTTGTAAAACGAATAGCGAAGCCATTTTGAACGCCATGAATCGCTGAGCGGACAAATAAATTCACGTGTGTATGACAAAATGTTGTCAAGCAAGCCACGCAAATATGAGAAATCGTTTGTTTGATAGCGATCGGGGGTTGTAAAAATAATGCCTCCGATGAAATAACAGCGCAAATCCAATTTTTCGTAACCACCCGACGCCGACGCCGCGCTGACGCTTCTATGTAGCTATCTACGTGGATTTTAAAACATTGCGTTGTTTTTTTCCTATTTGAATAAAAAAGATTCAGAGGCAAGTTCTTTTTGGCAGGATTACAATCAACCACTAACGAGTACCAGTTAGAACACACAATGTATTTCAATTTAATGGGTGTTATTTGTGATTGAATGGAATCGCATTTTCAAAACGTTTGTAAATAAAACGCGTATTTTAAATAATTACTAATTATTTATTGACCCGCAACCGGGTTTTGTAGTAACAAATATTGTCTAGCCAATCATGTGCGTAAAAAAGTAATCTAAAAGCCAACATTTTTTTTTTTTTTTAAATACGCTTTTTTGTATTATAAAAAATATTTAAAATTGTTACAACAGATAACAAAAACATTTTTGGAAAGGAAATATAAAAGTTTTGGCATTTACAGGGCTTATGGACTGCTATTGGCTGGTTTAAATGCCCACCTAACACACTGTGTAACATTCACCATTTTGCCTGTTACATTCACATATCCTCAACTCTTATCTATTGAATTTCGTTAAGTAAAAGCGCTGAAACATTTATCATGTGGGTGAGATTCATCCTGTTGAACCGATTCAAATGTCTAAAAACATTTGCGCATACTCAAAACATTGTTAATTAAAATAATATTTTCTGCTGTTTTACGCAACTGGAAATCAATTATGAAATTAACTTTCAATGAGAACATTCCGAGGACGAGTATGTTCTTTTATTTATAGAATATTGATACGAATTTAACATCATTTTTTATTGGTTGATACAATCTTGAAGAGGAAATAGAACGGTTAACAAAAAAGAAAATGTTTTATTTCTTATGCTCATAGAAAAAAACGAGTATACACTTGCCCTAAATATAAACTATATTAGTAGCGATGCGTATAATCTATGGAAGGATATGTCAATTTAATTTATAACCGGTTATGAGAATATAAGATTTATTGATTTTTTTTGATAACGGCCTATTTACTTTCAAAGCTGTATGGTTATTTTTATTTACATTACTTTATTTCTATTTTAGATACAACTCCGTGAATTGAACATTTTATAAAGAAGATTCATCAAGTTTTATGCATTTTTATGAAAAAAAAATTTCAACAGAAATTACATCCTAATTCGTGTATTTTGACTGTAAATAGATGTAGGAGAAAACTAATGATGTCTTTTGTTGAAAAGGTTTAAGTTTCTAAATATTGAATATCAAAATCAATCCCGTCAGAGAAAAATTTCGAATTTTTTGAAAATTTAAATAGGTGTATTCAAAATATGAGTTTACTCTTAAAATACTGTGGTTAATAATTGTTCTGCGCGTGGTGATGTAACATGGCGTTACCACAAACAAAAGACGGAATGTTCTAAACAGTTGAAATATGTCTGAAAAGATAAAAATCGACATATTATTTAGCCCTGTTATAGCAAAATAAATCTAAAATCATTAGTTCGCCGCTCATTTGACATGCGTGCGTCCCCCATCACTGTCAATTACCGACTGAATATCTTTAAGACAATTACTGGCCAGCGTCTCAGTCTTCCCTGTTATGAGTTCTTTTACATTTTTTTTTTTTACATTTTTTTTTTGCACCACAACAGGCCAGGAGGCCTAATTACAGTGGTGAATTACATCACAGAGCACCCAGGCTTGAGAAAAATCACATTTTAATTTTTTTGTGTTCTCACCGGGAATCGAACCCGGAACCTTTCGTGCGAGTCAAGCGTCTTGACCACTACACCACGGAGGCCGCCATCTATATTTGTGCTCTCTCTTTTACTGATTTATTGCTGTATTGGCGGACATTCCTCGCGTAGCAAGGATAAATATATGTTGTATTGAAATTCAGCAAGGTTATACAAACTTTACTTTCCAAATCCGGTATGAAAATTTCCATTGAAGATTACAAAAAATACAACTTTATCATTTAAAAAAATAAGAGAGATAAATCAAGTCTTGTATGACATCACAGCCACACAAGAGTTAAGATATCTGTTTAAGTTTCATAAGTATTGATGATTGGGAAATATGTGATATTTTGTTTTTAATTTACAATAAATAATTATCATAGTTAAACTTTGACTTCGTTTCAAGACTGCGTCTTAATACCATTACTTACGAAGTTCGATGGAAACGGGAAACTTGGCTTTACCAAGCTACGCCTTAGCACACGTAGCCTAGCATTAACCACCTATCATCTTAGTTCACAACCACAAAATAACATACTTGTGAATAGGGTTGCTACCTGTCCCGATATCATATTCGTAAATATTTGACATGTTATCCGTTTGGGATGTTTCGGAATCTACCCAAAGTGGCTTTGGTAATAGCAGACATGTAAGATGGAGTTACTTGACGCGTTATTCACCAGGATAATAACCAAAACAAACCAATTTTTTTTATCAAACAATTATGATGTAGCTGATATATTTAAATCAAAGCAAAAATGGTGTTAAAGGGCCCCTTCTCACAAGCAACTTTGTGGCGTGAATAGCGCTAATTTATAACGGGCGTCCGAATGATTCCGAAACATCCCGAACAAAAGACGCATTTTCGAATGATATCGTGCCAGAATATGCATCCCAATATTATCAGGACTGTCACCATTATTGAGTCATGTGTCTCGACAAAACCTATGTCACAGTACAGTTACAATGTTAATTATCAAAAAAAATCGAGAAGATACTCCCGCACTAAGGAGAGATCCTGGGGTCGTGGCCACAGCCGGTGCCACTTTTGGTGGCAAACGCTTTTAATCTGAGTAACTTTATTGAGACTTAACTTGCCTCGATAGATTCTGTGGAACGAAAGTGGATTTATTTTTGTCAATTGTTTTTTTTTGTATTTGTATTTGTTTTCTATTCCTATCCATAAAGCCAAAACGGAAATTATTGTTTCATTTATGTCGGTTTAGTCGTCTTATGAAAGATTTTTTTGCTCCCAGGGACTGTAGAAAATAAACTGAAAATTAAGTTGACTTTTTAGATGGCTTGGAAAAATTGTAAAATAATCAAAAAAGTATTTTCAGCAATGAAACAACAACAAGAAAACACAAATTTCAAAAATATTATGAAGAAACGGGGATGATATCAAGCAAAACTCTAAAGCTAGGGTTTCCTAGGACAGCGGTGCCCGTATCTTAACGGCCGTAGTGAACGATAATGCGGTAGACAGCCGTCGTAACGGTGATTAGAGAGTTGTTTCTTAAGAAAACAGTGTTATCAACAACGTTTTTCTAGGAAACCACTCTCTAGTCACCGTTACGACGGCTGTCCGGCGCATCACAGCTCATTACGGCCGTTAAGATACGGGCACCGCTGTCCTAGGAAATCCAAACTTAACAGATACGTAAGGAGCTCTAGAATAAGAGAGATATGTGAGGCTGGGGATATCGTAAGATGGAGTAAACAGCAAACGATGGACTGGTACAAAAAATAAAAACCACTAGACTCCCTTAAGTTGCACTACAAAATCAAACTAAGGGAACACGTCTTCGTAAAAGATCTTCCAAAAGATGAATGGACAGTTGAGAATTTACCTTATACGGGGACCCAACTGTCATACTCTTTTTAATATTAAATCTTACCTTGCGGCTAATAGTCTCAGGTAGAACTTGTTCTTTTTGATCTCAAGGTTCCTTGAAGGATAACATGGGTCCTTAGTTACTTTCCATTAGGTATTATTGCAAAATTCTAATAAAATACTGAATTTCTTGCTTGGTTGTGAACAACGGTGGGAAAAGACAGAATAAAGTGGTTCATTTCAAGTTTATTTATTACAAATCAGTAAAATATAGTTTTACAGACAACGGACATATATGTTTCTCAAGATGTTCAACAATTATTTATGAGGAACTTAATTATAGTAAACAGGATTAATAATAATTGGAGCAGAGATCTCTCCTAGTAAGAATTAAAATTGAAAATAGCCCATTATTAAAAGGATCCGAAATTAACCTACAATGTGATTACTTCTAAGTGTCCTAGAACCGAAAATAATTTGGGCAGCGGTTCCCCGTAATGAGGATAAAGATTTGAATAATCCTGCGTATCCATTAGTTCACTGTAGTATTATATTAGGAGTCACTAATTTTCGAAGTATATTTCCACCAACCTTTATGAAGAGATGCACGCGAGGTACTCACATAATCCTCTGAGGGATTCGAACCATTCTATATTATTTTACTTGAGAAGGAAGTACTAGGAACACCAGCGATTACGAAGGATCCTAGAAATGGCGTCCTGTGTCGATTTGCCATTGAGGAGAAAAACTGCTGAGTCACGCCTCTGCAGGATGAATCAAAGAAAATGTCGACAACTCAGGTTCAAGGGCGAGATTCCGGGGTAACCTGACTCTCCATACTACAAAAAAATGTATTTCTTTACAAACGGCTCGAGAAAGTAAGTTAAAACAAAACAACAGTTCCGTACTGTATACTGTACTTACTAAATGGAGATTTGTTAGTTGTTACGTGGTGTATAAGGCTAAACAGCCGTCATAATGGATTCTAGCTTAAAATGATCATACGTATCCGATCTGTGGACAATAATGAAAAATTACAAATTTGTATAAGCGAAACAAGTTGATTTATATATTCGAAAGTTGTTGAAGACTTACCGGAAGCTGGTTTTATTAGAATACAAGTTTTTTTTGGGCACAGCTCAACATGGTGCATAGGGAATTATACCAAAACTCCCATAGTTATTTGCGAGGGAAAACTGGCCTAGCGCAGCGTGGACACTGCTTGCGAACCAGATTGCAACTGGCTGGCTCGCCAGCGGCGAGTACTACGGCCCTGTATTCAAAAAAACTAGTGTGGTGGGAGGTATCACGTGACCGCCGCGGAATGGCGGTTGACCGCTGTCGGGTAAAGCGTTTATTTACGCGATTGATTTGTTTTCTATATTCAATTTTACTTTTAAACTATAACGGTTCTGATTATCTTATAGGTATAATTATTTTTGTCGCGGGACGCGACACAACCCTCTGGAGAATAGGCCACAGTTTATAATTATAACACAAGTTTATAATAAAAATAATTATTTTATTCCTACATCTCCGCACCACAGAATGTCCCGACATGACTCTTGTAAAATTGGCAACCCTATTCAGAATCTTAAGCTTAAAAGCTAATGCGTGAAATAACAAAACTGATTGATTATTAACTGGCACTTACTTCTGAGAATTTAGCATTCAATTAATGATTAAATAATAAACGTCATCAAAAAATAATCCGGAAAAAAATATAAATCTCAAGGTGCAAGACCGAAGGAGTAATAAGTGTGTGGAATCAGGTGAATCTTCTGGTTTCGCAGAGTCTCTTTATTTGCGTGCGAGGGGTGTGGACGAGCATTGTCATGTTGTAAAATTATTAGCGCCAGGATGCCTCTGATAGAACAAGTTCGATTGTGATTTGATAAAATGGTATGCAATATGCTTTTGAGTGACGCGCCGGTCATTTTTAATTAAATCGTCGACAAGTTTGTGATGAAGTATGTAAAAGTAAAAAATGAAAAAGCGATGTTAATAAAAAATTTAATATATTTTTTTACAAAAACTAATTGAAGGAGGCAGAGAGAAATACTAAAAAATTGTACGAAAAAATTATGAAAGAATAAGAAAATCTAAATCAAACAATGAAAATCAAATATCTTGGAAAATATAGATCTGGTGAAGTAATTACAAATGAGTTTAGTTAGTTAGACGACATAAAAATCTAATGCATGAATGCCAATCATTTTCTCGGAAAAGTTACAGCAAATTTATCTTTGATGTTGCTGTATAAATTTTAATGTAAACCGCGTAACATTTAAAATATTATTGATTCTCTTTGTAACAATAAAGCTTCTTGATATGATGGTATTTGAGCGCGAGACCTCAAAAGTATTTCTCAATTAATCACCCGTATTCTAAGTCATATGAACATTAAATCTTTGTATTGAAAACAGAATCTATCCAAATGTTCTTTAAAACGCAATCTTGAGACTCAATTGAACGTAGTTATGCAGAAAGCAGCCGGTCCACAATTTTGAAAGAATGACATATTGATGTTATCGGGTGCAGGAAAGTCAATTCTATGTTTTGCTAAAAACAGCGAGACCACTTTCGTAAAAAAAACTGTTTTAATCACCCTCTGAAAATGGTGTCGATCACAAAAAAAGCATTTCTCAATTCGCAGAAAACATCCACATTTCTAGCAAAATTTTATGGATCTTAAAAAATCATTAAAACTAGTCAAATGTAATAAGATTCTTGTTTATAATTTTGAAAAAACTTATGTATTCATTGTTTATCATTTTTTTAAGTCAAAAACATTCCAACTTTTGTTTAGATTTGATAAGTCACTCATTTCACAAAAGTGCTATTGTCTCAGTTTCATTTTTATATGGCTGACTGCTTTCTGCATAAAAACGTTCAATTGTAAAAGGGCATGCGTCGCATAAATCACATGCGAATTACGGAAATTACCGTCCTATTTCTTTACTCTCAACCAAAAGTAAAGTTTTGAAACATATCTTGTTAAACGCAAAAATGTTTTTTATAAAAAATATATATTTTATGTTTAAATCAAAATGAGTTCCAAGAAAAAAACAGCATTACTCTATTACTTTCTTAATTTTCAAAGTATACTATCGGAGAATTTAACCATAAAATACATGTTTTTGTACATTTCAAAAGCCTTCGCCACGTCAAACAATGACAAATTTATAAAATCCCTCAAAGTTGCGGGAATTGAGGGAAATTATAATGAAATGATTGAAAATTTCCTTACGAATAGTAACATGAATCTAAAACTTTGAGAAAATTTGAGTAGCGAACGAGTTGTGTCTATCGGAACGGCTCAAGGAACATTCTTCGGACCAATGTTATATTGAACGTCACAATAGATCTTCACAAGTCGCAGTGACGTCAGGAGCTTGCATAACACCCCCCACCTCGAAGATATTATATTCAATAGAAGATTTTGTTAAACTTTTCATGTGTTTTTCTAATTTGCAGACTGCTTTTGTAATAAGCCATTCAAATATAAAAATTACGCAAAAAATACTTAAATATCTCAAAACCTCAAGCTCTCAATCACACTCAATTCGCAATAAAAAAACCAATTTTACCCAAAACCCCCTCGTCGTGTAGTGGTTGATACGTGCGCCTACCATTCTTGAGGTACTGGGTTTGATTCCTGGCAGAAAGGACGTAAAATATTCATTGTAAAGATTTTTTGAACTGCAATATTTCATTGTTTCTGGTCTGGTATCTGAAGCGTAACAGTGATCACCTTAACTTCATGTAACAAATAATCGAGCTACCCTATTTGTTTATCACTGCTGTGCCCACTGTATAGGAAAAAGAAGATGATGACGTATTATTTTATCTTTCTGTAACAACAAATCCTGCTAGAGATATGATTATATAAAAAAATTTAAAAAATCATAACCTTATGTTCATTAATCAGCTTATCGCGTTTGGTTTAAGGTGCGTATAAAAATTATTAAGTATTTTCTTACTCCAGACAATCCATTAAAATAACTAAGTATTGCATATCACAACGTTTATTATGATATCTGCTTTCAATTTTAAAGGCAATTTAAGAATTTGTTATCAGACCCCCAACTTAATGAGAAATTAGATTCCATTATACAGCATCCATTATTGTACCAAGGAGTGTCATCTGATTAAACAGTCGTAAAGTTTCGATCAGTTAAGAAAACTGGTATTGCTTTATATGAGTACATATCTGACATGAAATAATGTAATATATCATTACATGAGTACAATACGACGAGCTTGACCGAATGCGTCAGATTTATAAATAGCTCTGTTTAACTCTTTTATCCCGGGTGTTCATTCAGGGACACAAGTAATTTAAAATTTATTTACTCACATACCAAACAAAATTTAAAAGTGGTTAGTTTATTTTTTAATTGGACGCCCATTTTAAAAAAATGCTTAAGTCCATTTTTGTAGTTCTGAGATATTTCATGTTTAAGTGTTTTTTTGTCCCTGAAATGTTAAACGACCGAACTTCGGAAAATTGAAAATACGTATGGTTTTTCTTTTTCTTAATTTTAAGATAAAAAAATACAAAAGTATTACATGTTTAGTTACAAAAGTATTGCTTGTAAAAAAGTGGACTTAAGCCTAAGGTCGGGACTTAGGGATTTTTCAAAAGTATTAAAAGGACTTTTTCTCAGGGAAAAAACTCTTGGATTAAGAGATTTTTAGGACTCGAGGAATTCTCAAAATTGAAATAATATTTTTTAATTAATTTTTCAAATAAGAAATTCGATATGGGTATTTTTTATTCAAAAATTAATTAGGTAAATGTATAGTTCACAAAATGCTCTACACGGCAATGTTGCCAACTCAAAACCGATAAAATGGGACTTAGGCATTTTTTTAAATTGGGCATCCAATTACTAAATAAGTTTATTTCTGCTTATACAATTGATCAGCATTAGACATAAAATATTGTTTTTAAGTAAGAAAGCTAGTTTTAGGCTGGATCGTTTGTTTTAAAGCAAATTTCTGCCGCAATTCTAAATGAGATTTAATGCAAGTTATAAGTATATTTCACTAAAATAAAATTAATTTTATTGAATAACCATATATTGTAAATATCATATTTTATGTATTTTAAATCATTTCAAAACTAAGTGGGTACCTATACTCGTTGAAAAAATTAAATTAATCCTTTAGTATACACAGAATACAAAATACTTTTTTATAGTAAAAGGAATTTATTCAGCTCTAAAGGGTTAGAAATTTTGGTCAAAAATATCATATTCAGCTATTTGTGTGTTTAATGAATAGTATTATTGATAAATTGACTATTTAAATAAACTTCATTTCCTTTTACATATTTTTATGTTTCATATATGATGCGATTTATTATTTTATTCCAGTAACATATCTTCGGTAAAAATAATTATATTTTAACAATGTTTGCGTATGTCCAAATGCTTGCAGACTGGCTGGATTTCCTCCATTCAATTTATTTCAACAGAGAGGAAAAACATTTTTGAGGAGGGAATATGGAAGTCTAGGCATTTACAGGGCTTGAAGCAAGAGTTGAGGAAATATATATGTTCAAACATGGGCGGAATGGTGAATGTTAAACAGTATTTAAAGTGGCCACTTAAACCAGACAATGACAGGTCATAAGCCCTGTAAATGCCTAGACTTCCATATTCCCTTCTCAAAAATGTTTTCCCTCTCTGTTTAAATAAATTCAAATTATATTTTAATATATTTAAATAAGCAAATCTGTAAACAAATATGCAAAATGTAGCAGTTTAAGCATTTATTTAATTGTAAACACATATGTTTTAATGACTTTTTTTGGGTCAATCTAATGAATTTATTGAACTTCATAAAATAAATATAAAATAACTTTTTTTTTAACCACCTAATTTTTTTCTACCTACCGGTTTCAATGCTACACAAACTTCTTAATCAAGGTATAATTAACTGATAAATTCTATATTATCTCAATATTAATGCTTTAAATTTAAATTTTATTCAATTTTGTATTTGAAGCACTAATTTAGTATTCATTTGAAAAAAAATAATATGAAACAAGTTCATTCTCAACCACCTATTTTTTATTTTTTCTACTGACCTGTTTCAAAGCTTTTTTTAAATGAATTAGATAATCAAATATTTTAATGTAATTATTCACCACTTTTGAAACGTATCATATTATGACGACGGTACGTAGACGATATTTTGTGCCTTTTTACATGGACGGACTGAGAACTACAGACATTCCATAATTTCCTGAATTCATTTCATCAAGAAATAAAATTTACTTAAGACACAAAAAAAATTGTTATGAACCGTAAACCAACATATGCAGACACAATTATTCATAATTCCTCCAATCATTCAATTGTTTATAAACATTCCGCATTCCATTCAATGATACATAGGTTAATTAATATTCCACTAGCTTCAATTTAATTTAATTTTAATTGATATGTTACTTTTATTTAGTATGAAAAACACAATAGATATGCGTGAATTGCGCAATTTTTGTATTATTTTTTTTTGTTTATTTATTTTTTAGAATAGATACATGTTAATAAAATATATAAAAAAAAACACTAAACTGCAAGATTATAACGTATTTTTTGTAACTTAGTATATTGGTTGTTACTTATTTTTTATTGGCCATTTTAATCAATCATAAATGCAATTCACTACTATAATTGAGCCTCTTGGACTATTGTGGTACTAAGATACAAATAAAAAAATCATTTATTCATCCTTTTGCTTTTTTTAAAACTATTTCACCCACAACAACAACTATGGCGAAGGTTCATGAGGGTTTGGCATGTTCGTTTAATTGGTGTCCTGACGAAGAAACAGGTACGTCTCGAAACCGGTAGACATAGAAAAGTCGGTAAATGGTTAAATACAAAGATTTAATGATATTTAGTAAAATGTTTGACAATAATGTTAATGCTTTAAACATTAATGTTTTTTTTTATAAATTCTTTTTGTCAAAATGTATAAAGCATTATATAATAAAGGCTTAGGATTCAAATTCTGAGATAGCGCTTGTTTTTTTTAAAAACCAAAAAAAAATGTTTAAACAGACGCAACAATAATGATAGGTAAACATGAGTATATTATTTCCACTTGCTGTATTTTGCCGATGCACATAAATTTTCTAAGTAAAAATAGACAATTTATGGTCCAAAAAATACGGTCCTTAAAATATGTATATAATAATGAGATAATAACTTCAGTGATTTTTTTATTTTTTTATTTCAAACATAAAAATTGTTAACAATGTTAAGAGTATGTCCAAACGTTTACAGACAGGCTGTATTTTATCTCTGGGGAGTAATTTAAATATTAACATTTTTTAACATTTCTGAGAAGGCAATATGGAAGTCTTGGCATTTACACGGCTGGTTACTTGTCAATGGCTAGTTTTAATGAGCCACGTTTACCATTCTGCCTATCTTTAAAAATCCAGATTTCCTCAACTCTTCCATCTGTTCCCCTTCGTGAAGTAAAAGAGCTGAAACTTTTATCATCCGGCTGAACCGTTTCACCTTCTGGGCAACGTCTGATTTTTTTAAATACTTTTTATACCAGTTGGTTTAATCAACAATATTTTTATGGTGTCCAACATTTTCGAGAAAGATGTATAAAAGTATAAGCATTTACAGGGCTTATTTAAGAGGCCATTTTATACACTTTTGTAAGGTTTCAGCTCTTTTACTACACTAAAATCAACAGATGAAAGAATTGAGAAATGTAAATGCTTAAACCTAGGCATAGGCCACTTAAACCAGTCAATGACAGGTCATGAGCGCTGTCAAGGCCTAGACTTTTATATTTTCTTCTCAAAACTTTTTCTCTCTCTGTTGCTACAAATTTCGATCAAAATCATTATTTGTTAAAAATTTCGTTTGACGATATTGTTCCTAACAGATATGTAAATTTTAAAAATGGTTTTTGTTTTTACATTGACATTTATTTATATTTCCGCTGTATTTCTTTTGCGTTTCACTTATAAAAAAAAAAAAAAAATTTCAAACTAAAAAAATTGCCATAATAAAACTAATATTTTTACTATGTAGGTATGTACTGTTAAATAATTGAATTAACATACGAAGTATATTTCATGTCAGACACGTTTAAAAAATATGTAGTTCCAAATTTCTGGATGAAAATTCCTAAGATAAGACCTTACTTACCGTTTATATTTCTTATCTTTACAAAAATATTGGCATACTTAAGTTTAATCGAACGTATACGAATATATGAAAAATAGCAACGCTTTAAGCACGGTACTCTACGTTATTGCGTAGTCGATTTTGAGAGGTATTTTGTTCATAAAACAGCATAGAAATATTTAGAAACAATTTTTAATTTTGCGTCGTACGAGTATGTTGATGTAAGCACTTTGTTATTTCGAATTCGAAAAACGTTTAATTACTGGTCAAATTAAAACAGTTTTTCTTAGGAATAACTGAGATTATTTTCTTTAAAAAAACTTACATTAAATTAACATTTTAACCCAGAAATACGTAGTAGATTAGCAACAAAAAAATTATTTATTTTATTTTAATTTTAATTATGTGTGAAGTGTCCACTCAAACCAGCCAATCAACGATCATAAGCCTTTTAAATGCTTTAACTTTCATATTTTAAACCTTCTCCAGCTCTATCGTGATATCTTAATTTTAAGAACTTTCAGGGGGGTAAAATCCAGTATTTGTCTCAAAACATTTGAAGATACTTTTTTTTAAAAATCATTTTTATTAAGATTAATACTCAAAACAAGGCCTAAATTAAAATACTGAGTTTGTCTACAAAGATTTCGATGCTTCCAAAATATTGTCAATTTATTATCGAGTAAAAAAGAACTTTTAATTCATATCGAAAGCACGCACTTTTTTTATTTCAAAGGGTTTTTATTGATTTTAATTTAAAGAAAGATATTTACATTTCTTTTGATATTATAACGCTCAGTTTCGTTTTTAGATTAAGCGTTTAATTTATAACAAGAAAATACTAAATATTTATAAGCTGGGTTCAGGCCGTATATTTGTATCCGAGGACCGATTCAAGACAATGAATCCTTGAGCCCTTTTCTTCGCGTCGATGCTTTCGAAATCGCGGACCTCATCATCAAAGGATGATCAAGGACCTCTCGTCTATCTTCGCCATGAATTTTAAATTTATCTGTTTACTTGGCAAGCCTCGGGGATTTTATTTTCTTCCAAGACAAAATAGAGACTAAGGCTCCACGCTGAGAGGGTTTATTCTGAAAAATAAAACTTTTATAGGAGATACCTTGATTGTATCCAGTCACTTGTCGTAAGCTCCTTTCTAAAGCCCGTGACAAAATAGAGGATAAGCTGTTTTTTTAACACCTGTTCCGAAATAGTTCCAGGAAAACTGCAGAGCTTAGAACACTTTATGTTAAAATAACAAACCTTCCTTTAATATTCTGAATACAAAACCCCAATAAGAGGTACAAATTCTAACATTTGCATGCAATCAACAATACACCTACCCCCTGGAAGTCATCAGGGTTGTAAATTTTTTCCTTTGAATTTTTAATGGACACATTTTTCTTGTTTTAAATAACTTCTTTTAAACCTTATTTGATTCTTTAAATAAATCAATTAAAAATACATAAATATATTTATAAACATTTTATTAGCATATACGGCAAAATCTCATTTTTCAAAATTTATAATATAAACATATTTGATTTAATTATTTTTTTAAAATACAAGTTACTTTATTACAAAGATTAGGAAACAAAAATTAGACCTTAAAATTATATCACACATTCAAAAGAAGCTTAAAACAATTACATATAAGTTTAAAAATTAAAGTAAATAATAAAATATTTGACGTATTAATATAACAAGATAATCGAAAAGTACTGTTTCATCTAACAATTAACTAAAAGTTTTATTACCATTTACCATGTTTGAAAAAGTTAAATATGTATACTAGTAAGTTTATATTTTATTTCTCGGCTCGTTCTTTGAAGTTAATTAACCCTTAAATTACTCTTGTAAAGTGAGGAAAGTTTTTCACAGAAAATTCGTATATGATAAAATGTAAAAATAAATATTGCCGATGATACTGAAATACTGCGTAAACCATTTTTTTACTAAAATGTTTTACTGAAATAAATTCGTTATAGGGACAGTGCTGTATTGCAACTGAATGGTCAAACAATTGAAAGAGTGACTAACTCTAAATACCTTGGCAGTCAAATCACTTCTGATCTGGACCTAGGTAGGAGAATAAGATGCAGAATAGAGATAGCACGATTAGCATTCTTTTGCATGAAATCATTCTTCTGCAGTGATAGTCTCATTTAAAACTGAGACAGAGGATGAAAAAATGCTATGTGTTGTCTATACTACCTTACGGGGTTGAAGTATGGACTCTCAAGATGAACTCCATCAACCTTTGCTTTTGAATTGTGGCTTCACCGGAGAATGCTGAGAATCCCGTGGACAGATTTAGTGGCAAACGCGGAGGTGCTGAGACAAGCAAGTGTCAAAAAACTACTGTCCTCAATGAGACAGCAAAAACTCATATATCTGCGCCATATCATCCATGGAAGCAAATATTCTTTTCTTTTTTTTTTTCTTTTTTTTTTCACCACAACAGGCCGGAGGCCCAATAACAGTGGTGAATTACATCACAAAAACCCAGGCTTGAGAAAAATCACATTTTTAATTTTGGTTTTCTCACCGGGAATCGAACCCGGAACCTTCCGTGCGTGAGTCAAGCGACTTGACCTCTACACCACGGAGGCCGCCTTGCGCTTGCGCCTATGCGCTTCTATAGCTAATAATGATGAGGAAGATCGAGAGAATGCGTGGAGTTGGAATGCGATGGATGTCTTGGTTGAGAAATATCCGCCATTTGACGGTGCGCGGGGTTTGGTGAGTGTTCCAGTTGGCGTAGGACCGGAATGCCTACGCCAGAGTGATCGCCAACGTCGGGGTGACCTCATACGGCACAGATATAAGAAAACAGGAACTTAAGGTTGTTAGTCCTAAATTATTGGTATTTTTACTATAAATAATGATAGTTTTTCTGTTACTCCAGTGGTATTTTTAGCTAACGCTTTTTAGGCTTCCTTGTCAAAAATAAACAATTTATAAGACTGGAAAAGAAATCAAAAGCAATGTCCCAGAACTGCCTTATGTACAAGGGAATACAATTATTTGAGGAAATGCCAGAAAGCATAAAAATGAAATAAATGTAAATATATTTAAAATTAAATGTAAAAAGTATATATGTGGAAAATATTAGGTAATATATAGTGTAAATGGTGAATATAATTAATGAAATTGTACATATGGAACAGTGAATATTATAAATTAGGATATTAAGTGTATAATAGTGATAAATCATGTTAGAATAAGTATAGATGTAAATATTATGTTGTAAATATATATTAGACTATGTTAATCATAGAACTAAATAAAATAAATAAACATAATAATAATAATTAAAAATCTGAGTGGTAGACTGCTCTACCAGTGTACGTTATTTGTGACAAGAGACTTATTATTAATACAAAATTATATAAAATACAGACTGTTTTACAAATTCTGAGGTACCACTTTGTTCTAGGTGTCGTATAAAGGGTTTAACCATTTAATACCAATGTTACCATTTGGCAAATTTTTTATCGAATTGATCTCCGATTTTTTACAAGAACAAACTTGTTTTACATCCTCGTTTTGTAACAGTTCTTGTTATTTTTATAATGTTAATTGTCATTATCATCGCGTTGGGGAAACAAGGTTCTATGTAGATTAATATTTTTTTTGAATGTTTGAAATAAAGACATTATTTTATCGAATATTTTTTTTTCATATTGACTTAATTAACTAAATAATAATAAAGTTAAAATTAATTTCGTTTTTTTTTAATTGGATGCAGACAGAACCGATATTTAAATATAAATATTACCAAAATTAAATGTAAAAAAACGTATGTTGTTAGATAGAACCTTGTTTCCCCAACGCGACTATTTGACATGCAAAAAAGTGGATCTGTGCCAATTTTCTCGGATCGATGATATGTTTTCTCTAATTCATCATCGTTCCTTTTTTACTCTGAATGATGTACAGGGCACTGCATTGGTACACTAATTGTAGCGTTTCTTGATTTTTTTTGTTACGTGAAGGTAAAATGATCAGTTTTACGCTTCAGGCACTAGTTTAGGGACTATGAAGTATTTTGGAATAAAAAAACACTTTTCAATCAATATTTCATTTCAACCATCTCAGAAAACGAACCCGAGACCTTTTACATGGTAGGCAAACTCGCTAAACATTTCACCACGAGGCCGACTAATTATCTAATTACTTTGAGCTTAACTTTTTTCTCATATATTCTTATAAAATATTATGATTGCATGCCTTGCCAATAAAACTTAAATCAATAATATTAAAAAAAACGACTAAATTTTACTTAAACATAAATTATATACTTTTGCCCTATAATGAAAACATTCGGACGATCAAGAAACTTTAATCTTCAAAAGGTCTATAGCTATATAATAAATATTCCAACACGTCTTGCAGGTACATAGCATATAGATGGTTGGGATTCTTGTTTCTTGTTTCCAATTATAATTTAATTTAATAACAGATATAAGCTAGATTACAGCATGTCTTGCAGCTACAGAGCACGTGAACGGTATTGAACTTAACCCCAATTTACATTTTTATTTTTTCTAATTATTTTTTTAGCAGAGAATTCGAAAAAGTTTCATGTATGTTGACTTAAAGAATAATATTGTTCTTAGAAATGAAAATTGATCATTAAGTCTAGTTGATATATGTTTAATAAAACCGGAACCCTGGACAAGTGTTTTTGACTCGATGGGTGCTCTCAGGTAAAAATCCTTAATGCGGAAATCGAGTGAAGATAGATTCGCTTCGTTATGTAGTGGTTGACGCGTTCACCTACCATGTTCTCCGACCTCAAGGTCGTAGGCTCGATTCCTGGCAGAATGGATGTGAAATATTGGTTCATAAAGTTTTTCAAACTGCAATGTTTCATCGGTCCTGGGCTGGCATCTGAAGCGTAAGATTAATAACCTAACCATGTATTAAATTATCGAACTGCGTTGCATTTAGTTTACTAATGCACTGTTTTATGTATCACTGGGATCGGAAAAAGGGAAAAATAGATAAAAAACAATGTATTTTTAAAATCTTAACAAAAAGAATTGCTAATCATATTTCGTTGTCTACGGCAGCCTTAAAAAATGCCTTATTTTTCAAGTCAGCACGTTTTAAACGAATTTCTATGAATTTATTTAAAAGCTTATCGGAGATCTTAAAACTTTTATTGTGGTGTTGACAAGATAAAAATCTAACGCATCCATAAAACTCTATGGTTAGTAATAAGGGTTCTAAATTAGGTTTACCTTCACATTTTTACTTTAACATGAAATTTAATGACTTTTAAGTAGGTATTGATTTTATTTTTTATTATGATTTATGATTTGATTTTAGTTTTAATAAGATTATTTCTTTTTTAACCAAAACCATACTATTAAAACATTTTTTGTTTTATATTGTCTTGAACTCTCATTTACTGTTTCTCAAATTATGCGTGTTTAAACAGAATTTAAAAGATCCTAGCATTTAATTAAACATTTTAAAAAATATTTTGCATTTTTTCTCAAGATGTTGCTCAACATAATAACCATTTCAAATCAACGTTTTGGTTTAATTTAGAAAGAAAAATATCTAAAGGTTAGTATAATATGAAAAGTCTGTTCGACAATTTTTTTAAATAGGAGAAAACAGACTTTTTAGAAAATAATATAGGTTATTTTATTTTTAAAAAAAACAATTATTAACTAAAGATACTGGTTTTGGTATTGAAATTTAATCAAATTGTGTTACATATTTAAAAAAAAAGAACTCTTTCAGGAAGAAGACGTGAAAGTCTACGCATTTTAAAAGCGTATGAACTGTCATTCAATAAGTCCGCCTCGCATTGTTATGAGTGAGATGGGAAGCTAAGGACCCTCTCCCGTTTTGATGCAAGTACATCGGTTTGTATCAACAGGTCTAGTACCCCTCAATACGCATTAAAAAAAGACAAAAAAAATCCACCAAGTAATTTTTCCTTAATATATTTAAATTTTTAATCGTTCTGAGGTAGGCACTTTTTTTCAAAAAAGCCCATTAAAAATATGAGAGAAAAATAAGAAAATTTTGAAGTAAAATTGAATTTTGACTCAACTGTCAGTTTTGAAAACGAGCGCCTAGATGCACAGATAATGTAGCTAAATTCTGCCCTTTTAGCACATAAAATCATATAAGCGTAAAATGTTGACACTATAAAACAAATATTTAGTTGTTGTATTTTTTCTATCTGTTTTTCTATCTTCCTGGGTGTACGTATCAAGACGTTCAAAGAACTGGCTTTGTGATCGCTTGGTAGATATATACAGATGATTGTTAAGCATACCGTATTGATTATTGTCAAAAGTCATATTAAAATCATGTTCAAGTGAGCATTTTTCGCTTGAATTGGGACTTATTGGACTTAATAATCGCTTCGAAGTGGGCACTTATCACAAAAGCCTGTTTAAAATTAGAACTATTTTAGATTATAATGAAGTAAGGAACGCGGACTAAATTCTTGGGGTCATTTATCGGTTGAATTCGGTCGTATGAGGTCTAGATGACAAGTCGTTAGAATTTCCCGAGGTAAATAGAGATAGTACAGAAGTTAAATGTACCGTCACGATATGAACAGATAAAGATAGCGTTTATAATCGCGGCACAGGGTTATGTAAATGTCTAGATCTTTACTCATGTTTTTATCGTAATATGTGTATGATATAAAAAAATATAATGTGTGTATGACAAAGTGATAAGGGTTTTTGATGTAAAATTCCGTTGATTTATTTCAATGTATAATTAACAAACATTTTTTTTATTTTTTTAGTAACTTATGAAATACATTTATTGGGTTTTTTACTTTTTTTTTTATTCAGATTTAATTTTTTTTTTTTTAAGAGAAATACTTTCTATTTATTAAATATTTCAGTTTTTCAGACCATTTACTAAACATGGTAAATAACTTGTGCTGGAAAAATGGAAATCGAGTTGTGGTAGAGTGGGTTTTGAACCTGGGACCTTTGGTCCGTGAGTCCACTATATTATCACGAGACCACAAACTGGTTCAAATATAACTATACAATATTACTACCGAATACAATTTTTATAATAAAATTATCATTTCATATATTTACATAAACGTTTCTTCATTCTATAGACACAATCAAGTAGGACCTATGCCTGAGAACTTGCCCCGAATCGCTGTAAAATCCGTGTTGAGTCGGGGCACTTACAATGCATTTATAAACATTCATACACATACATACACACATACATATATATATATGTTCAAACATACACATTGATTAACAATATTTTAAGTTTGTTCAAATGTTTGTAGACAAATACTAGATTTCAACCCCTAAGAAATTATAAGACATGAAATCTTTTACAGAAGAAAGTATGGAAGTCAACGCGTTAACAGAGTTAATGAACTATCGTTGGCTTTAAAGTAGAATTTAACCACTAGGTTTAAGAGTAAGTATAAAAAATATTTAAAAACTGATGAAATAGTTTAGTCAATCAAATTTCACCTACATCAATTAAGTTAACAGCTCTTTAACTTATCAAATATCAACATTTTGAAGAATTAAAGAAATATGTATGTTCGAACAAAGGCAAATTGGTGAATGTTACACAGTGTATAAATTGGCCGCTCAAACGACCCAATGACAGACTATAAGCCTTGTAAATGCCTGGACATTCACATTTCTCCTCTTAAATATTCTCAATCTCTGTTTCAATACATAAATTAACACTTATGTAAAATAATAATCTTATAAATGACTGGTTGTGTTCAGCGTCGCACCGAGAAAACGTCCTTCCATTTTAATATATCGTATAAGCTACATGGCAACCTTCAATATCCCTTCCAACCCTTTGGGTAGTTTCACCCTCTGAGACATTTCATTCCCTTGATTTCAAAAAAGAAGTTACTATCCACTCCGGGACCCCATTCCATCCCTTATCGTAATCCTGTCTTGTATCCTTCCAATAGCAACATTTTGTCTTTTTACTTTAAGTCTTTTTTACTGCACCTGTCAATTCTCAACATGAAAAACACATCAAACGGTTGTAGATCAGAATTTAGTACTACAAAAATAGTTAGAGATATGTCCTTAAGGATTTACTGTGTATGAGTTCGGACTTGCAAGTATATTCTAAAAAAACTTATTATGTTTTAAAAACAACAGTTTCAACTTATACTGACTATAAAAAGCTCAAAAACGATTCTAGTTTGACAAACAAATGGGTATTTGGCACCACTATTAGTATGGCAGTTTAAACATTTGCCTTTCATTGGATTGTGGATTCGATTTTTGGTTATAAATAAAATAAATAAATAAAATGTTATTGTTTTTATTGTTATTACCATTATGTGACCTTTTGTGATGTAGTTTATTAATATTTTTATTGTTTTATTATTAATGTAATATTTATTTATTTATTTTGAAGAAACAAACAGTCGACATTTTTTTTTTTTTTTTTTTTAAATACAATTTAAAGACAGACCAGAAAAGTTTCTAAATAAAAATCATACATATTATTAAATTGTGTTACAACAAAAGGATGTGTTTATGTGTATTTGTATGAGAGTAAGTATAGTTATGTGTTTATGTGTATTAGTGTGGGAGTAAGTGTTCAGATGTGTGCATCATTAAATAGTAAGTGGGATCGTATCGCAGCTAGAAATAATAAGTCTTAATTTATTTTTAAATAAATTAAGGGGCATGTAAAATATATCAAAAGATGAAAAAAAAACATTATGGTATATGTACAAGAACGATAGAAGAAAAAGTGTTGTGCATAGTTAGTGCTACACACTGGCAGATGGAATAAATACTTATTTCTTGTCACGCGAATGGGGACATTAAGATTAATTTTGGAGAGTAGGTTAAAAGAGTCTACTTTATTATTTAATAATTTGTGTAAATAGCATAATTCAGATATACTGCGTCTATTTTCAAGGGTAAAAAATCCATTTTGTTTGGCAGGTTGGCTGTAAGTACAAAGCGTTTTATTGTTTTTGTAATCTAGGTATTTTAAAAATTTTCGTTGAACATAATAATATAAAGTATAATTCAAATGAATTATATTCCCAGGAGTTACTACAACTCAATTCAGGACTATCACTTTTTTTTAATGTTAATATTCAAAACAACAAAGAAACAAAGCAAGTCAAGCATATTTATAACTAATTTTGTCACAACAATACAAAAGCCCAAAAACTGGGAATAGTTTCTTACAAAAAAAAAATATTTGATTCTTTCACGAATAAAAAAAGTGGCAAATCTAGGACAAATAGAGATATGGTCGTTACCATCACATGTAACACAAACTATGCAACCATGGTGACAGAATACTAAATTGTAAGAAATGCTCAATATTATAAGTCGCATTAAAAAAAAACGATTATTCCTTTTTGTTTTCATATGTATGATTTTAAAGTTCAAAAACTTTAATAAAGTCACCAATGGCAAAACCTATTTTTTTACGTCCAAGAATTATAATTAATATTTGAAGATGTTTGTCGACACTTTTACATAAAAATGTTTAAGGGAAATGTGATTTTTTTTTTGCTAACAAGTATTTAAATGCTTTAAAAATACGTATAATGAATTTGTTGGCAGGATCGTAAAATGTAAATGCAAATGGAAAAAAGACATACTGGAATCAATCGTGAAATTAGCATTCAAAACCGTACAAAATATGAATATTTCAAATTTTAAAAAAAGAATTTACAGAAAAAAAAAACAATAATGTTTCGAAACAAAATACGGTTTGTCTACTCTGGTAGGGATTTTACATAAAACCTACATATATCGGTTTCACAAATGTTATCATTAAGTACAACGTTTAATGATGTTATTTTTATTGTCAAACCGATGGCAATTTTTATCAATTTATTGAGCGTGAGGTCGATTGTTTTACTTTTATGTAAATAGTCATCAAAAAAGATAATAATTAACCTCATTCAAATACGTAACTAAAGACATACTTGCCCATGATATCAACGGTCATATTAATATCGATGTGCCTCACCGTAATTTGAGTACCAACGCAAATTTTTCTCTAGAAAATTTAAAAACCAACATTAGATTCTTTTCCCATCTGCCAAAGATACTCAGATCAGTTAACCAAATCTCCAACAATCTGTGTTGCTTCAACAAAGACAAGCATTCAAAAAGCAGACGGTGTTATTATTCTTGGCTTAACAATATCACACTTGCAATATCCGAGGGCGGCCTCCATGGTGTAGTGGTCAAGACGCTTGACTCACGCACGGACGGTTCCGGGTTCGATTCCCGGTGAGAACACAAAAATTAAAATTTGATTTTTCTCAAGCCTGGTTGTTCTGTAATGTAATTCACCACTGTAATTGGGCCTCCTAGCCTGTTGTGGTGAAAAAAAAAGAAATGAAATGAAAAATGAAATATCTGCCTAGATTATGCCGTAACCATACCTACTGTAATTTTAAATAGTTTCTAAAATTGTTTACGTAACATTCAATGAGCGTATGAATATAGACAATATAAAATTTCTAACGTAACCCTGACGGGTTTTTTAAAATTGTAAATAAATAAAAAAATATATATATATCTTTCAAGACAGGCGTTAAGGACTGGAGTTTCCTTATTGGAACGGATTTGAGTGGGAAACTCTTATGATAATTTTCCGAATATATGACGACCTTTTTTAAAAAATTAAATGTAAACCAAATGTTTATGTTTAAATGTTAAAGCTGCCTCCTGAGAGCCTTAATCACGCTAGCCTACTTTACAAGGCTTCAGGTTCTCGACGTCCTAGACATCCATTGCTGACTGTTCATCGGCAGTTCGTATCTGAACTACCGGATGCGAACCTGACTTATGAGGATGCATAGGAGCTAGCAGCCGACAGATATGCTTGGAGGATCTGTGTGGACACCATATGCTCCAACTAGGAAGCGGACATGGAATAATTATTTTTTTATTCATTTCTTTTTTTTGTTTTTTTTACAGTATACATTAGAGGTAAAACAGAGTATTAAAAACAAAGGATAATTACAAACAAATAAAAGACATATTAACAGTAAAAATAGCAAACAAAAAAAACCACAAAGGCATGGCCTGTTCGTGGGTATACAAGAAATGTTTATGAATTTTTGCTTCTATAATAAAAATACTGTTTTAATAATGAAATGCTTAAGTTTGCTGTTTACCATGTTGTAAACGTTCAAGATATATTTTTTTTATAACTATTCTTATGTTTCCGATCTTATATAATATTTGTGGTGATATACTCGTATTAAAATTTGGCAAGGTATCCAACATAAAACACTCTTATTGGATTTCATTCAACTTTTATTTTTTTTAAACATATGGGACGTGTTTTGTCATGTTAGAACATTATCGAAAAAATGCTTGTGTGTATGCAAGTAAAAAATGGCAAATATATAAAATAATGATGTTCTAACAAGACGAAACGCGTCACATATATTTTTTTTTAAAAGTAGAATTCAATCCAGAAAAAGTGTTTTATGTTTAATACCTTACCAAATTTTAATATGGAATTCTACCTATTATCTGTATACAGAATTAATATACTCGTATGCCTGTGTTAACTTATTACTCGTCTCAACTCACCCTAGAACTTTAAGTCCCATTAGGTTGCGACTTGTGTCTCAAAAAAATCCAAATTCATATATCGTGATGGTGGTCGATTAGCTATAAAAAATAAGATTTAGGATGTTTGTAAAAAATCGTTTTTGCGTAATACAAGTATACCTATCAAAATGCCTATACTACCAAATAATATATAGTTAACTGTAACATGTAAATTTTTTTAAAATTATTTTTTTTATTTAAATCTTAAAGTAGGGCACACATATCATACATATTGTTATGTGTGTTCTAATAATAACATTACAAATATATTTAATTTATAAATTGTTTATCACATATGTCTTGACCAATATTTTAAATTTTGATATGTTTTTTTCTTCATAAATATTTTTTTCTATTTCGTAATACTTTTTAGTTGCTTTAAATAAAATTGAATTTTGTGACTTTGCCTTTTTCCTAAATGGAAGTCTAATTTTGTTCTTTTCTCTAGTATTGTGATCGTGTTCATGCTGGTTCCGATCAATTTTTTTCCAAAATTCTGTTTTTTTATTAGAGTTTATAATTTTATGAACAAATATCATTGTATTGTAAAATATTCTTTGTTTATATGTTAATAATTTCATTTCATTTACCATCGACTTTACCCTCGTATATCTGTTTTTTTTCAAAATGATTCTAAAGGCTTTATTTTGTAATACAGTTAGTTTATCTATGTTTTCTTTGTTTGATAAAAATAAAATGCTACTACAGTAGTTAACGTGTGGTTCAATAATTGCTTTGTAAATAGTTTTGCAGGAGTCCTTATCAATAAATCTTCTGATCCTTCCCAAAATTGATATTTTTTTTGCAATCTTATTTATTACCATCTTAGCGTTTTGGTGAAATGTAAGTTTTGAATCCAACATTACACCTAAATATTTAATTTCAGTGACTTCATTAAGTTTTTCATTTTCTATTACAATTGATGGTGTAATTTCTATTCTTTTGTTTCCTATATTCATATATTTAGTTTTGTTAACATTTAATTTTAATTTATTAATTTTTAGCCACAGTGATACACTATTAAGATCATGATTTAGTCTGTCCATAATTGTTTTATAAATTTCTCCCGATATATATATTAAGGCATCGTCTGCAAAGAGTCTTATTTTTGAATATTTTAATGTTTCGACAATATCATTTATGTATATAATAAACAAAACCGGTCCGAGAATCGATCCTTGTGGTACTCCCAATGAAATTTTGAGGGGCTCGGAAATTTCATCATTCACCTTCGTTATTTGGTATCTATCGCCAAGGTACTCTTCAAACCATTTTATAGTTTTTCCTTTTATTCCTATTTTTTTCAATTTTTTAATAATTATTTCTCGGTCTATTGTTTCGAAGGCTCTTTTAAAATCCAAAAAAAACAAACATTTTTTCAAACATTTAATTTCAATACGACAATCTACATGAATATTTTCACACTTTTCAATGACATATTAATAAAAATTAATTTCACTGAAGTGAAAAAAGCTTTCGGTAAATCTCATGGAGATTTATTAAATGTCTGCTTTCGTACTTTCAAGAACAATCTAAAATCCTTCCGTAGGGAAGAACAAAGATGGATGCAACTGTAAGAAAGGATTCAACTTTAAAGAAAAACCCTTGAGCCATGAGCTTAGGGCTAAATAATACTCAAATCTTGTATTGTTTTTTTGTAAATTGTCAACCTGCACCTTTCAGATATTAGGTACATTTAAAAAAATGTTTTTTATTATTTCGTAACATTAACTCCCTTATTTGTGTATTTTTTTTATTGGTTTCAAGACTGGCGAGATTTGATGCATTTAATAACGAAAATACCCTTGGGTTTCTTAGTGATCCAATATTTGTAATAATAATTATAATGTTTCCATTCCATTCCAATGTAACATTCACCATTCTGCGCAAGTTTGAACAGCCATATTCTTTCAATTCTTTCATCTGTTGATGTTTGTGAAGTTAAAGAGCTGAAACCTTAATTTATGCGGATAAGATTAATCTAATTGAATTATTTCACCTACATACTATGAAACCCCTGAAAATCTTATTTTTTCAATTCCTATACTTCTACATGGACCAGGTGGATTTATCAACAATATATTTAGTTTCCCTAATTTTTTGTAGACAAGGACTGGATTCAACTCCCTAAGGAGCTGTTAATATTAACATATTACAACAGAAATGAAGGAATGTAGATGTTCAAATTTTAGCAGAATGGTGAATGTTACAAAGTTCCATCGATTCTTTTTTACTTTTTTCCAAATTAAACGAATTATTTTAATAACATTCGTTGTAATAAATTTCACGGTTTTTATACGTTCTATAATCTTATTAGAGAGATTTGGGCCCATTCAATATTTTTAGTATTAAACCAATTGCTACAAGAAGAAGCAAAAAAATCAGTATTTTTTTCATGGGTGAAATAATTCCATCAATTCCCACCCATATCATCAAACCAACATCTGGTACATAAAAGTAAACTGGATGTTTAATAAAGGCTAAAAGGGTAATGTTACACAGCGCGTTAAGTAATCACTTTAATGATCCAATAAAGGGTTACAAACCCTGTAAATGCCAAAGGTTCTAATGCTATTTCTTCTTGAGTATTTTCCGTCTGGTTTGACAAATTAACCAATCATTTTTAATATAGAACAAATTTTGAGTGTGTCCGAAAGTTTGCAGACGTTTATCAAATTTCGATCTTTATAATTACTCAGGGAGAAAATCCAGACTGTGAGCAATGTACTGATAAAACTAACTGGAATGAGAAGATGTATAAAAAAAGTTAAATAATTTGGCCCAACGAATCTCACCTATATCAATAAAGAAATCAGCTCTTTGAATTCAAAACAGGCAAATGATGGAAGAGCTGAAAAAAATCAGACGTCAAAATATTAGCAGAATGCTGAATGTTAGACTGTGTGTAAAATGGTCACTTAAATCAGACATTTACAAGTTATAAATAGCTCTGTAAATGCTTAGACTTCCATTTTTCCTTCTCTGAAATGTTCTCCATCTTTGTTGTATTAATAACTCCCTAAGAAGTGAGTAAGAAGTAATTATCTCTGTCTTCACTCAATTTTTAAACGTCTCATTATTCTTCTCTGTCGTTTCTCAGTTTTAAGGGTTTTGAACATTGGTCATTTTTGGTATTATTGGTCACAATTGATACATTACTGGTCATCATTGGTACTCTCACCAGCCAATCCATTGACAAAGCGTCTCCACTCCTCACGAGTCTGCACCCTCTCCACAGACGTTGTTTTCACCTGATCAATCCAACTAGCTGCAGCTCTGCCTCTGCTTCTTTGTCCTGGCACACTGCTCGTGATTATTATTTTCTCCAGATTTTCCGGGTCACGTCTAGCTATGTGTCCGAAGAACTTCAGAGTACGTTGGCAGCATATAGCCGATAGCCAAACGTCTCATGTCTCATGGCAGTTAGTTTAATCAAAAATGTTTTGAATATGTCCAAATGAATGTTACACAGCATGTAAAATAACAGGTCATAAACCTGAAGAGTTCTGTATTTCTTTCTTAAAAACGTTTCCCTCTGTGTTGAAAAATCACTATTTTTATAGCTATGTCTTGGTTGCCTTTCCCACAAACCTACTTTAAAAAAATATTTTGTAACAATAATTTAAATATTACAAATAAATTTCTCAATTTTCAAATATTTAGTCAAAATCTACTATTTATTAAATCTTCCAGGAGCAACTTTTGTTTTAATGCCCCAATGTAAAGAATGTGTAGATTAGTAAATTTGTCGCATCACTTGGAATTCTTTGGGATAGATTTTCCGGCTTTTCATAGATCTCTTCACCACTAGAACATTGTGGGATTAAGATGGATTGGCATGGTGAAGCCCGAAGTCTTATATGTTTATCGTGTTTATGAATATATTGTGAAGCAATATTTTATTTCTTGTTAACATGTTTTTTTTATTATACCACACGTTTACCTTTTCACATATTTAATATATAAGGGTGTAATGAATTCAGTTATATAAAAATCAAAATCAATTGAAAAACATGAATGTACGAGTATTACAAGAAAAACTTAAATGCATATCAGTAAAAAAAACCTAAGTCCTTTTGATTTTTTATTTATTTATTAATAAAAAGACACATAATACAAAAAAATGTATCCCTAACTTTATGAAGCCAAGAGCCCTGTGTTGAGTTGGGATACAACAAGATAGTAAGTGGAAGCGTGCATATTCTCAAAGAATACAACAAATAAAAGTTATAACCTTAACATAAATTTCAATTATTATTTGGACAGCAGACGCTTAATAATACTACCCATATATAAATCTATGCGATGTCTCGCAGCCGTCTCCTGCAGTATGTTATATAAGTATATTAAATAAAAGTTAATACTAGTTAGTTAGAAAGGGTAAAGAGTTTTAAAAACCCTGGAGTATACGAGTATTAACATATTACAATAGAGATGAAAAACATTTAAGAGAAGGTAATATAAAAGTCTAGGCATCTAACATCTAACACCCACCCTCTCACTCACTTACACTCACACAAACACACTAGTATGTATTGTACGTGTATTTAATGTATTTCTGTGGATATCTGTCATTGGTTTTATTCTCTGTATATTTTATTTGTTGTATTTTTGTTACATGTATTACTGTTGATATCCCTAATAAATAAAAACAAAATAAGAAAAAATCTACAGGGCTTATGACCTGTCAATGGCTGGTTTAAGTGGCCACTTTATACACTGTGTAACATTTACCATTCTGCCCATATTTGAACATCTATATTCCTTCAATTCTTACGTCTGTTGATGTTTGTGACGTTAAAGAGCTGAAACATCTATTTATGCGGGTGAGATTTATCTAATTGAATTATTTCACCTACATACTAGGCAACGCCTGAAAATGTTATTTTCTATATTACCTTCTCTTAAATGTTCTTCATCTCTATTGTAATATGTTAATATATATAGCTCCCCGGGGAGTTGAATCCAGTTCTTGTCTACGAAAATTTGGAAAAACTCAAAATATTGTTGTATACGAGTATGTTACCGAAAATGGCACCCTTCAAAAAGAACTGAGAGAAGGAGCCAGGAGTAGCAGGTGCCACATTCAACAGCATGAAGCCTGTCTGGAGATTGAATATTTACTCGGTGAAAACTAAATGCCGCCTTTATAACGCCTGCATAACACCTATTCTTCTCTATGAATGTGAATCGTGGCACCTCACTAGAGCCAAAAAAGAAAAAAAATCGTTTTAAGAATAGTTTTTCAGAAGAATTTTGGGTGTGCGGTGGTTGGACTTTATGAGGAATGAAATAATAAGAGAACGGACGTTGCAAACTCCGGCGTCAAGCGGAGGCAATACGGTTGGATTGGCCATTTACTGCGGATGCCTCCTGAGAGCCTTAACCACGCATGCCTACTTTACAAGGCATCAGGTTCTCGACGCCCTCGACGTCCCTTGCTGACTGTTCGTCGGCAGTTTATGTCAGAACTACGGAACGCGGACCAGATTTGGAAAGGTACACAAGAGCTTGCAGCGTATACAAATGCTTGCAGGCTCTTTGTTGACACAATATGTTCAAACTCGGGAGCAGACATGAAATGATAAATTAGCACAAGTGCTTTTTACAAATCGTTAGATCCTTTTTCGCTGTCTCTATCCTGAGAATTGGTTTGCAGCAAGCAAAGTCCTGCATCTCGTCTACCACAGCTTCCTATTTGCTTCAACCCTCTTCACTTCAACATATGAGGCGCTGTTCAAATCCTTGCACATTCGCCCAGGCACAGGCGCCCTCTGTGATTTGTCCCCTTAACCGTTCCCTGGTCGTTATAAATCGTCATATTTTAATTTTTTTTATTCACATAGATTTGAGTTAACTTATATCAAATTAACGTATTTTCACTTGATTCTGACAGAAAAAAAAACTTAATCAGATTGCTATAAGCACGATTTCGCCAAAAGTATATTTAAGAAGATTGCGTTGATTATACTCAAACCATGTTCCAAATCGATCTTGCTACGCTTAGCAGTTTAAGACAAGGTCTTTTCTCTCACAGACGTGCCGTTCTGAATGATTTTAATAACGTTAATTTCTCGCGACGAATCTAACGACCCCTAAACTGAATCCGTATTTTGGAGATATCGTGGTTGGCACACGAGAGGATTATGTAACATTTTCCGGTAGAAATTCGGGCAAATGTTCACTTCCTCGTCCCTTTCAATGCTTACAAAACTAAGCCTCGCAATTACTGGTTTTCATTATTACAACTCCCAATTCTGTATCTAAAGCGTCGTCATGAGATAAAAAGTTATATTGAAATTGAGGACCGTTTTCTCGAAGGAAAATATCTACAGTAAGTGCAATTATTTTGAGATGGTTTTTTTATAATATAAAAATTACTAACAGGACTTTAATAAAAACAGTGATACAAATTAGTCGAAATTTTTAATCTTAACTTAAATACGGAAATTGAAAGTACAGAATAAGTGAAGCTATTCATTTAAAAAATCCTAACTTTCCGAATTTTCACAAAACCCATATATTTACCAATTTTGTGATAGAAATGTATGGAAAAGTAGATTTGTGTTAGGAATATGATATATAAGCTTATTTTTGCGTGAAATTAATATAAACTGTTTGACAAAAATTCAGAAAAAAAAATGTATTTTATATCCGTATCCTATCTATACGTAGGTATTCTATTTTACTGCATACCAAAATAAAACAGGGACAAGTTTGAGTTTGAGTATCGTCTATTGTCTTGTTAACCTTAATAATAAGTTAAGGAATGCTATCTTTGTTTAGTTTTTCATATTTTACTGTTTGTGCTGTTACATGTTCACTTAATTGCCATACTTATTAGTTCTTTCCTCAATGTATTATTATTGTGTTACCAGTGTGTATTATCAGTGTGTAAAGTGGCCACTTAAACCAGCCAATGACAGGTCATAAGCCCTATAAATGCCTAGACTTCTATATTTCCTTCTCAAAAATGTTTTCCCTCTCTGTTGAAATAAATTTAAATATTATTATTGTTTTTTTTTTATTATTTTTTATAATTTACTTTTTAAAATCATTCTTATGTTGTTGAAATTCCATTTGTCGATACGTTTTGAAGCTGCAAGACTTTTTGTGATGTTAGCTATCATATTATTTTTATCATATCATGTAAATGTTATCAACTATCAAATATCTCAATTTAGTAAATGGGGTCTAGAATTTTAACCGTCCATGCGCTCAGTAGATACAAGACTTGTTGCTATCTAACTTTTAAATTTATAAATTTGCTTTTTTATTTCGTTTTTAAAATATCACTTTAACTCTAAACATCATTGTCAAAAAAAAAAAAAAAAAAAGATTTCTTATTATCTCTGTAGCTGCAAGACGTTCTGTTATCTAGCTCATTTACATCATAATTGTAATATATCATAATTGGAGACGAGGAACTAGAATCCCAACCATCCATGCGCTCTGTAGCTGCAAGACATGTTGAGATATTTATTTATTGTACAGCGCCCTTAAGGTGATTTTCACAAAAATGGCGCTATACAAATTATCCAAACGTTTTTATTATTATTCTGAAATATTTTCATATTATTACATAATTCAATGATCAGCATTCCAATTTGCTTCTACGCACTTTTATAGCTTTACACATATATCGTTTTGCTTAAAATTTTGTTTAATTAATAATCGATCTGATATAAAAGTATCGATTTCCGTTTTAAAAAAACACATTTTGTAGATATTTTACTTTGTGAAAATGGTCTTCAATTACCATAAGCGTTAAATATTGTTTAATTAACTACAGTTTTTGTATTGACCTTTAACATAATGTGTGAAATAACTCCCTCGAGTCACTGTGTGGTTACCTGAAATTAGGAAACTATCACCTGATAATCACTGTCTCTTTTCGTTTTAATAAAATTATAGGTGTGTCTTGCTTAGCTATCTAATTAGATAACATGTCTTTCTCTCAAAGGAATATTTTATATATTTCTCCCAGGGTGCTTGATATTTTTTCATTTTCGAGGATCCTTATGGACAAAATGTTTTATTTAAAATGATCAAATATACCGACATATGTGATGTAATTTTTTTCTTACGTATTAAAATGTACTTGAAAATTACATGAAAGTCGTAGTGAGATTCATATTAGTTACCGAGATATTAATTAATTACGTGAAATTTGCAAGACCAGTTACATCACAGAAAGAGGCGGGTTAAATAATATACCTATCTTGTTCTTTTTATGTAATTATAATAAACTTTTTATTCCAAAAAACAAACAAAATACTTCAATAGTTTACTTTCCAAATACATTATATGTTATAAGTGAGTACTATAAAATTCAAAAGGTACCTAACACCACACGTATTTTTAAAACTGTTTTAAAGATTAATTTAATAAAAAAATAATACTTATGGTAGAAGGAGGTAATATCGAAGATTCCTGAACCATACTTTACATGAGACGTATTCCTTAGATTAATTATTTAAAATTTATTTGTAAATATAAGTACGTTTTTTGAAACTCTAGCAATTGAATATCAATACATTTTAAAACCAAACATTCAACCTAATTTTAATTTTGATAAGCGATAAGTACTATTTTTTAACAAGAAAAAACTATAATCGCTACAATTCATGCGCAATGTTGCTGCAAAACATAAGCCAAGACGACTGTCTGTGACAATGCACGCGAAATGTTAGGATTAGTTCTCCGAACAGCTAAGGTGTTCTTGAATACTCATGGTTTGAGGCTTCTTTATAACCCATCGGTGCGAAGCAAACTTGAGTGTGGATCTCTGATCTGGGCGCTACGCGAGTTGAAGTACTCTGTTATGCTGGAGATGGTTCAGAAGAAATTTCTAAGGTATATTTACTTAAAGAAGTACGGATATTATCCGTGGTTGTACCAGAGTTCATACTGGGTATGCTTGGCAACAGTAGTTTATAGAAAAGTAGAAATGCATATTTGCTTATGTATTTATTACGATTGATCCATGGTATTACTATTAACTTAGGTGTAATGTAGAGTATTTTTCTTATGTTCCTAATGACAACTTTGGACATAGGCATATAAAGCTGTTTTAACTTCTTTAAAATTAAAAATTACAATTAGATAAACAATATTTTGAGTTTTTCCGAATTTCCCTTTACAAAGACTAGATTTTAACCACAGGGGATTTTTTAATACAAAAATAAATACGTAATTCTAGGCATTTATTCAATAACTTCCTATGCAAATCCTGTAGCAAGGAAAAATTTTGACAAACTTGAAATATTGTTTATTAAACCAGCTGGTCTAAAAAAATATATTAAAAATGAAAAATATTTTTAGACGTTGCAAAGTGGGTGAAATAATTGAAGAAAAGATTCGATGAAGGTGTTATGGCGCAAATTTTCTTAAATGTACTTTTATACTTACCTGATTTTTTACCTGCCCTTTAACGTAAGGCCAACTATACCATTCAAAAGAAGCAGAAAATCGATTTTGAGAGCTAATGAAGACGTTATTTTATCAATAATTATACTGGTATTCAAAACAATAACCCCAAATTTATCTAATATTTGTTTTTGTCACATAATAATTTTATTTACTCATATATTCAATTCAGTCAGATGAATCTCGCTGGCATCAATTTAATTAAGCTCTTTAACTTCAAAAAACTAAAAAAATAGAAGAAGATTGATTGAAGAAATATCCTTGTTCGGAGTTCTTATTTGTACCAATGTATCCAGCACCACTGAGTGCAGCAAGGAAAATAAAATTAACAGGATTTGTAGTCTTAGGATTAATTATAAAAAGCAAATAGAGGATAAATTAAGATTTTCTTACTTTGTCATATCAGAAAACATTTTTGAATCGCAATAGACAAAGATGCCAAAAATCGCAATAATTTTTTTTCTATTATCTGTCCAGGGATTAAACATAGAACTCTCCGTGCGTATGGCAAGCGTCTTACCCATTACATCACGCAGTTTGTCCTTTTTTAGTACGTAATTTTATATTTAATATTATGTAGGTAAAACGTTTCAGACGGTTTTTCTGTCCATCTTGTTTTGTAGTGGAAAGCGCGTTTTATTGCCATAAAAAAGGTTCCGTCAGCAGAAGATATTATTGATTGCCAAATAGATTACTTAAAAGCTAATACTTGTTAGTAAATATAATGGGATTTCTGCTTTCATATAAAATGTTCACGTAATTGTTTAAATATGAGAAGGGTAGTGTCGCCTCCTCTGGATCTGAAGATCCTAGGTTCAAACCCCGCTCTACCACGACTTGTTTCCTAATTTACAACACGGCTATTTACGAACAATATAAAATGGCCTCACAATTTTCAAAAAGTATAAAAACGTAAGCACATATCTTTATTTTTTAAGTATATTGATAAATTTAACTCACACAGTGTTGACAATTTACATACCTATATTTATTTTACCTCTGCGTTTTAATATGCTGAGCCGTTTGCATCAAATTATTAATAAAATTGTATTTGGTTTTTTTACATTTTTAACTATGCACAAAATAAATTTAGGGTTTAATTTCAATTATAAAGATCAACATAGTAAAATAAATATATTTTTATTCACAGAGTAAGTAATGAAACGTTTTATACAAATGTTATTTCAGTAAACTAGAATATAAAATATATTACAATAAAACTCCATTAATTTATACTAATTTACTATCCAGACAGAATAAATCATTTTAAATTATTACTGCATGTTAGTGACAACGATACTTAAAACATGTAGTTAATTAATTAACAATACACAGCGCAAATCTGTTGGCGTAATATAACAATATAAATATTTAAATATGTAGTGGATATATGTTTAAAGCAAGCCATATGAAGTTTCTTTGTTTAATACCGAATTTGAAAAAATATATATTTCATAATAATTTTCGTGACCGGATTGTGGTTCCGTGGTAATTTCAGAGACTCGTGGATCAGAGGTCCAAGATTTGAACTCTACCACGTTATTTCATTTCTTTCACGGTTATTTATAATTTAAAAAATGGCCCTTAAATTAAAGTATTTGAGTACATTATTGGAACGCTAACATAAAGAATAGATAATCAGCTCTTTGAATGAAATCAACACATTTTGTCATTATTTTTTCACGCACCAGCAATTAAAATGGTTTTCTCTTAATTAATAATAACGATTATTTACAAAAAAACGTGTGGTATTCTAAATATAAAGTTACGCACATAATTAAATTTGGTTCAAATTAACAATAAAAGTAATTAGTTCATTGAATCACCTTTTTAAATTACATTAGTGTAGTATTTTT